>NC_079226.1:35781772-35812944 GCF_029633865.1 Lampris incognitus
GGTGACCCGTCCGCTGCAGTTTTCAGGTGTACATGGTAGATGGACTGCATTCACATGGTGCTTTCCTAGTCTACCGACCACTTAAAAGTGCTTCACAGTGTACGCCTCACATCCACCCGTTCACACACACATTCACAGTGCCTGCCTGTGTCATCACAGTAGTCGATACGCAATACCAGGGGCCGAGGGGTTTTTAAACCCTTTTTTTATAAAGAGCTTTTTCCATTTACCAAACAACACATCAACATAAGCCATCATCTCCAGTATAAATATGTACAGAAGGATAAGGAATATCAAAACCAACACCGACATCCAGAACAGAAAGACCACACAAAAAAACAAAAGCAAAACACGTGCATCATAGTGTACTTGACAGGACAGACCACCACCTGTAGGGGGGTGAGGTCATAGGTCAGGCCAGGTTAACGCTTCACTACTGTATTAATGGGACCTGGGTTTTGAAACCTCTCTTGATGGAGCCGTTGAGGGTGCATCCCAGTCTGTGCACTCCTCTGTCTGGTGTCTCTGACATGGTGATGACTGCCGCCTGTCTGTGAGTTGGGGTCTGTCTGGGTGGGTGTGGGAACCGAACTGCCCTTCTGGGACGGGTAAAGTGGTCTGAATCTGAATCTGAATCAGGTTATTTCCAGCTTGATGTTCTGCATCACGTCTTCCATCAGTCGGTGGAGGGTTGTCTTACCCCGTATCTCCATTTAAGGGTCTCCCATCTCCCATTTTGGCACTCGACACAAGACCATTTAGCTTCATTTCTCTGAGAATTTTTCCCGGGGAAGAATCCACAATATTCCACGGTAAAATAAGATGGCATTTTGCAGAAACGGCTCTCTAATGTCCTCGTGATATGCACAATGAAACACGTGGAGAGCTGCAATAACACAAAGCATGTTGATCACCTGTACAGCCTAGACTTCTACATATTCCTGGATCACGATGTGGTTGAATATTAGTTCTGGCTTACAGGCAGTGGTGGCTGGGGGGGGGGGGCGCCATTTACCTTGGTGCAGCACAGCTGACAGCTGCTTTAATGTCCACACAGTCACAGAGTTCTTAAGAAGGACAATGTAACCTACAGATTCTATCAGGGTTCGTAGACGGCGGATGATTGACAGTCGAGACGAGGCGTGGTGGCGGGTGTGAACATGATTGACAGCCAGGAGAATTGCCCAATCACGTTAGATCAAAAAACATGAAAACAATACCGATTCCCTGCCAATAAAAGTGGGAGTGTCTGGGGCAGCACAGAACTGCGCCCCCTGGACAATCTGAAGCAACCAATCACAGAGCAGCCTCAGGTCACATGCTCACCACAAGTTTGAGGGCCTACATAAGGTATCGCTTGGCCTGCGCCCCTCACCCAGGAAGTACACGTATTCAGACAGAAACCAACCAAACACCACTTGAACCAATATTTAATGGCTGCTGACAGGCGCTCACAGACTGGAAACACTTTTGTTTCATAATTATTTGCATTATACAACTAAATTATATCTACCATGTTTAAGTAGATTTTCATCTCTTGATATTAGAAGGGGGCGGCGCCCCAGCATCCCGTACTGGTCACCCAGCACGGCACAGGTGTTATTACAGTAATTGTTTTACACATTCATAATAAGTTCATTTTGCCCCCCCCCCCAAATGTACTTGGCCAATTACCCTATTTTGCGAGCCGTCCCGGTCGCTGCTCCACCCCCTCTGTCGATCCGGGGAGGGCTGCAGACTACCGCGTGCCTCCTCCGATACACGTGGAGTCGCCAGCCGCTTCTTTTCACCTGACAGTGAGGAGTTTCGCCAGGGGGGACGTAGCGCGTGGGGGATGTAGCGCTGTTCCCCCCAGTTCCCCCTCCCCCCTGAACAGGCGCCCCGACCGACCAGAGGAGGCGCTAAGTGCGGCGACCAGGACACACACCCACATCCGGCTTCTTGCCCGCAGACACGGCCACGAGGTAACACGGGGTTTCGACCTGGCGAGCCCTGTGTTGGTAGGCAACGGACCGCTACGTTACCCGGGCGTTTTGGTTTTTTTTAGTCGGCAATCGGAAACGCTACAACGTCACGTCCGTATTGCAATGGCTTGTGGGTAATTGAAGAAGAGTTTAAGCGCCCGAAGCGTCACTTGGTGATATACCATTAAATGTTCATGGGAGCCGGGTGTCTGGGTGGCGTAGCGGTCTATTCCGTTGCCTACCAACACGGGGATCGGCGGTTCGAATCCTCGCGTTACCTCCGGCTTGGTCGAGCGTCCCTACAGACACAACTGGCCGTGTCTGCGGGCGGGAAGCCGGATGTGGGTCTGTGTCCTGGTCCAGCGCCGTGTATACAGAGAGTCTGGCCATCCTTTGATCTTTGCAACACGCGCTGTGATTGGCCGAGAGCCTGTCACGTGCTTGACGGGCGCCATGCTGCCTACCAACGTCCGGCTTTGTCGTCATGACGTTTCAATGATTTTTTCCTGCATTTTCGACCCATTTCTCGCCGATTTGTAGCAGTTGAAGGGGAAATGGTGTGTTTTGCGGCTTGGGGCTGTTCCCTTAGGTCGGGACAAGGCCGTATGATGCATCGATTTCCACAGGATGCACAAAGGAGGGCAGTTTGGACCGTGAAGATTCGCGGGCTGGGCTGGTCTCCCTCAGCTTATTCCTACTTGTGCTCGGTGAGTTCATCTCAGTGTTTACGATTTTTTGATAAACTAACTTCCCGAGAGCAACCTGAGAGTCTGTAAGATGTCTGTGAATGTTCTCATTCATCCGGGTCATGGTTATCCAAAGGAATTGAATCGAGTGCAGCTGGACTTGGTATATATCCGTGAAGACGTTTCGCCTCTCATCCAAGAGGCTTCCTCAGTTCGTGCCTTTCTGACTAGACCAAGCTAGTCTGGTGATATACCTATAGTCTAGTCTGACTAACTAGCTTGGTCTAGTCAGGAAGGCATGAACTGATGAAGCCTCTTGGATGAGAGGCGAAACGTCTTCACGGATATATACCAAGTCCAGTTGCACTCGATTCAATTCCTTTGGAGAGAGTCTGTAAGGTGCTGATGTGTGGAAATCGGTTGTGTAGCACATCCAAGCCATGTAGAACCGTTGACAGAAATCAGACAAATGTAAACAGTGTCAGATTGTCATATGGGATGGACTGAGTGACAGGCCTGAGCCTGAGCCGAGGCAGTGTGTGGGTAGTGTTGAGATAAACGAGACAAGAGCCCCGACACAGAACCGACGCTGCACTGGCTAAACCTGGAAACAGGTAGGCCTAATATTTCTCAAGTGTCCCTAATATTATTGTTCATTATCATTCACTAGTAGCCTACTGTACGTTGCAAGATATGTAAAACTGGTACTGACCACCAGTTTACCCACCACACCAGTAGTGTAGTGGATAAAAACTAAAGTCTCTAGAGTAAATTCTTTGGGTTGAAATCCACACGTATGCAGTAGAGGCCCCTGCTCAGGGCCTGCGACTTTGTTATGACCGCTGGTGGGTTTCTTCCTGATCTCATCACCATCATCATGGACTGAAAAAGTCAAACACGTTATTACCAAAGCCTCTGCCCCTGATCTGGTGTTAAACCACCTACTCTGACTACTGGTACGCAGCGATAAAAAACACTCACGGCCCGGGTGGGCCCCCTGGGTCCATGTTATAGGTGTATCACCAGTACCGTCCAGTTCACTCACGCTGACTTCAACGTCACTCACAACACTCCAAATGTCCCCGCTTGACGCGTCCTTTCCGTCATGCCCGCCGCTGCGTTTGTCACGCCTACCGCACCATAACCACGCCCACCGTGCCTGAGAACCTCACGCGGCACCCCCATCTCTGTTCTCCCTCGTTTCTGTGAAAGTGCCGCTTGAGAGATCGTGAAGCGAGCGCATGGGGCCGCCTACCAGCTGGTAGGCAATATGGCGCCCGTGTAGCCAGTTGGCCAGACTCTCTCTATACACGACGCTGTCCTGGTCGCTGCACTAGCGCCTCCTCTGGTCGGTCGGGGAGCCTGTTCGGGGGGGGGGGGTAGTGTGATCCTCCCATGTGCTACGTGCCCCTGGCGAAACTCCTTTCCGTCCACTGTCAGGTGAGAAGAAGCGGCTGGTGACTCCACATGTATGGGAGGAGGCATGTGGTAGTCTGCAGCCCCTCCCCGGATCAGCAGAGGGGGTGGAGCAGCGACCAGGATGGCTCGGAAGGGTGGGGTAATTGGCTGGATACAGTTGGGAGAAAAAGGGGGGAACTCCCCCCCCCCCCCAAAAAAAGGTCATGGGAGCATCATGTAGTGTGTGGACTCTGACCCCCAGCAACACTGTCTGAACAACTAGATGTCTTCAACAGGTCATTTGTACCGAAATGTGATATTTATTGTATGGTGTAACCGGGGGCGCCACGAGGGGGGTGCAGAGGGTGCAGTACACGCAGGCGCCGCATCAGCGGGTGCGCCAAAAGCCCATGTAACCTCACATTCAAATCCAACATTCTCATATAAGCAATCATATTTATAAATATGACACTTTTAAAAAACAAATAGGCCCATATCCAGAAACTGCTTATTGTACACTGTACTTCAGGTGCCCCCCGCTGATGCCCTCTGCACCCCCTCCCCCTCGGGTTGCTCCCCTGGGTGTGACAAAGGGACGAACACCTCACCCCTCACCCCTCACCTCCATGGCAGGAGCGTCCGGCCAGCAGCAGAAGGCCGGAGGGCTCTCCCTCCCCCTCTGGCTGAGTATGGAGGCGTTTACATTACAGCTGCCTACTTACGTAAGAGTTGAAAATAACGAAGTGAGGAGGGTCGGTTCCAAAAACGGATACCTTAAGATAAACCGTGGGCATCGCTTCTGAAACCGGGACTCAGACTGCGGGGCCGCGGCGTTAAAACCCGGGCCGTGTACGTCTGACGCGATATTCGGATGAGAAAATGTCAACTTTTTTCCCCAAAGCCGACCGAAATTAAACGCTTCGGTTCAGCTCGGCGTCTGCCCTGATGGCTTTCCAATACCTATTCCTATTTCGGGAAGACGTTGTTCCCCCGAGGAAGACTCCGGATCTAGGTCTGCATGAAGACATCAGCCCTCACCCAGCGGCTTGTTCAATGGCAGCAGTGGGGGAGAGATTGCTTTCTGCACTCAGCGCCGCCGGGAGGTCTGCTGGCTTCGATAGTTTCCCAGTCAGTTACAAGACAACAGAAGCTTTTTCTAACAAGCGCGTGCATTTAATTATTCAGCAACGACAAATAAGTACTCTTTGCGGCCGACCCCCAGACACCACCCCCCCCATCCTCCACAAACGCAGCAGGGGAGGCGTCGTTAAACTTTAAATTCACAGCGATGTCTCGTCTGTCTGCTGCGCCGAACGGCGGAAACCTTTCCTCCATATATCACCGATGCCGTTTCTGTCCGAGCAGCTGTCAGCCCCCATTAAACAGGGGAAACGGGGGGGGGGGGGGGTAGCTGCACCTCGCCGTGAGGGAGAGAGATGAGGGGAATGGGCTTTTAGCTGCCGTTCCAACCTCTGTACAAGCGGCGGGGAAACCTAAGAGCCCCCCGCTCCCCCCATCTGCCCCAACACTCTTGGCCTTCGACTGAGAGAAGCTTTGCTACCGGCACGGCGGGGCAGTGGTTGGCGCTGTCGCCTCACAGCAAGAAGGTCCTGGGTTCGAACCCGGGAGTTGTCCAACCTTTGGGGGGGGGGGTCATCCCAGGTTGTCCTCTGTGTGGCGTTTGCATGTTCTCTCTCCCCGTGTCTGCGGTGGGTTTTCTCCGGGTGCTCCGGTTTCCCCCGCCATCAAAAAGACATGCATGTTAGGGTTGATACTCCTGTCTGTGCCCCTGACCGAGGCGAGGCGAGACCGACTGGAGTTGGTCCCCGGGCGCAGCATGCAGGCCGCCGGCCGCTCCTCCTAGCTACTCAGCTAGGACGGGGATCAATAGAGTATCGCAAAATCTCTCTCAAACTCGAAACTCCTCAGCCCTCTGTCTTAAAAAAAGCCCACCGTTTTCCACCAAAACCATGCAACACAGGTTAGCTTACATAACCGGAGGCCTTCAGATGACGAAGAATACCATGTAATGCACTTAACCCACGCTTCATACAATCCCTGTACACAAAGGGATTAAACTTGTAAACGTTTTCATATAAACAAATCTCCGTTTCGTTTCTATCAGCGACTTGTAAAAACAATAATGAATCGGCTCGCTCTGAACTCATGAAAGCCTTTGCTGCTGAAAGTGCCCGTGTTTAAAGCAACGGCGTCGGTACAAAAGCCTCCCATGAAAACATCTCAAACCCTGAACCACGATAGGAACTGATGGATTTACTTCGGTCCGCAGCGGCTGGTCCACCAGAGAGGATAAGGCAGAACTTCCTCCCTGGTGGACCAGCCAGAGAGGAGCATCAAAGTCAATCAACTTTGCGAAAGACGGTGATCTAAAGGACAGTGGAAATCTTCATCGTTGGCCCTGATGGTGACGAGTCGAGACAGGATGTTGATCTGCTGGCCCCCCGGTGCGGCCATAACAGCCTGGAGCTGAACACTCTCAAAACAGTGGAGATGACAGTGGACTTCAGGAGGAGTCCCCTAACACCCCCCCCCCACCACCACCATACACAACAGCACGGTGTCTGCAGTGAAAACCTACAGATTTCTGGGTTCCACAATCTCCCAGGACCTAAGGTGGACGTCCAACACAGACACAATCATCAAAAAGGCCCAGCAGAGGATGTGCTTTATCCACCCGCTCAGGAAGTTCAACCTGTCTCAAGAACTGCTGATTCAGTCCTACACTGCAATAATCCGGTCTGGCCTCTGCACATCCATCACTGTCTGGTTTGGATCGGCCACCAAACAGGACAGGGACAGACTGCAACGGACAGTTAAGTCTGCAGAGAAAATCACTGGTGCCAACCTGCCCTCCATTCAGGACTTATACATCTCCAGAGTCGGGAAACGGGCGGGTAACATCGCTGCAGACCCATCACACACCCTGGTCACAACCAGTTCCAAGTCCTCCCCCCTGGTAGGCACTGCAGAGCACTGCACACCAAAACAACCAGATATAATAAAAGTTTCTTTCCGCAGGCTGTCATTCAAATGAGCACTTAATCCAACCCTTTTGTATATACCGTACTGTACATCGTACGTATATACTGGTACCCCCCGGTCCGTCTACCTCAGGTGTGTATGTAAGGTACCTGCTAACATCTATTTCAGCATCTCTGCTATATTCTCTGCACCATCGCACCTTATCACCTCCTATTTCACCTGTATAAATCCATCCTTGTGTGTGTATCTAAAGATTGTTGCGTTGTAGTGTTGTTATTCTGTGTTAGGTACACCGACAGAGCCACGAAACCGGAGTCGAATTCCACGTAGTGCGAACCTACACGGCCAATAAACATGGTTCTGATTCTGAAAGTGACCCGTTTAAGCCCATGCTGATAGCCCACACTACTCTGCCTTTCTAGAGTGCCGAGTGAAAAGTCAAGTCAAACTTTATTTATACGGCACATCTCCCACCGAAATTATGACAATGCGCGGAACAAAGCAGAGATAAAAAACAAAAACCCAGACAAAAGGATTTGAAAGCAAAATGAGAACACGTAGAAATAGGAAATAAAGGATAAAAGGGGGTGCGTATAAAAGCAAAACGGTAAACAGAAGAAGAGTGTATCCCAACCTGGCCAGCACGCATCTCGCCAAAGGTAAAAGAGGATTATTTTCACTGGGCTTTTCAAAGACGGCGAGCGAAAGTGCAGGCTGCTCCACTTGGAGGGGGACTAAAAAACTAAAAGCTGTCACCTTCTTTAAAGTGAATACAAAAGCTTGATAAACAAATGTTAACTTTTTAAATCGGACCTCCACACCAGGGACAAAAGTAAAGCAGAGACGCTGGAAAGTTGAGTCAGTTCGTCTGGGCACAACAACTCATTGGGAGAACCGTTTCATCACTCATCTAACTGACCCCTTCAGTCTCAACTGACTGCAGGTATCCCACCCTTATAAACAACACCGTGGCATAACGATCGAAACCAACGACCGGGTTCGGATGCAAATATGGGTGTGACCATTAACTAGAGCTACAATGGCCATGTGTACTATTCACAGAGGATTGGGGAATGGTAGCAATCACAGCATTGTAAGATGGTGACAGATGTACTCTTAGGCCTCCCCTTGGTTCAGGGATGGTCGTTCCCTCTTCACATAGATGGCCTCTTTGACTCCCCGTTCAAACTAGCGTTCCTCCCTATCAAGGATGTGCACATCCTCATCCCTGAAAGAGTGGCCACTGGCCTGTAGATGGTGTAGACTGTGGAGTCCTGGCCTGACGTGTTAGCTCTTCTTTGTTGTGCCATCCTCTTGGCCAGCATCTGGTTTCCCTGATGTGCAAGTCACGGCAATGCTCCCAGCACTTAGCAGCCCAGTGGGGCGGCCCAGTGGCCCAGTGGTTAGCACTGCTGCCTCACAGCAAGAAGATCCTGGGTTTGAACCCCAGGCCGTCCCAGGTCCTTTCTGTGTGGAGTTTGCATGTTCTCCCCGTGCCTGCATGGGTTTCCTCCCACCATCAAAAAGACATGCATGTTAGGGTTAATACTCCTGTCTGTGCCCCTGAGCAAGGCAATGGAAAGAGGAACTGGAGTTGGTCCCCGGATGCTGCAGCTGCCCACTGCTCCTACACATCGGGACGGGTTACATGCAGAGAACACATTTCACTGTAACCTGTACACTGACCAAACTAAAATGGCTTCTTGTCTTCTTCTTAACCGGGTACACTATATTGCTCTGCTTGTGCCAGGGGAACCCGATCCTTGGGGTGGAGCAACTTCCGGCGCAGCGTGTTTTGGGGGTTTGAAAGCAGCTGAGGGGTGGGAGGTCACTTGGGTGAGCGATGAAACGTTTGTCTCAATAAACGTTGTGTCCAGATGAACCGATTCACCTTTCTGTCATGTCCTTACCAGGGTTATTGAGCATGCATAAAGACAAAATCAAAGCGTCTTCTCCAGGTAGTCAAAGTTCAGCCCCTTAGCGGCGTTAAAGCGCCAGTGTCGGACTACAAGTCTCGTCTTTCCCGCAGCTCAACAATTGCAAAGCTTTGCACGTATGAAAGCCAAGTATGTGTTACCTGATGTTGTCACGTTATCAGCACGAGTTAACATCTGAACGTTTCATCTCCCCACTGACAGCCTATGTATAGGCAGTATAAGGGGTCAGGACATTAATTAGCGCATTAGCCAGGTGTCTGCACATACACACTGTGTGTCACTTCATGTCCTGTGTACCGGTGATTACAAGGTCGGAAAAACTAACAGAGTTTAATTCCAGAAATGACGGTTCAACACCCTTGAAACACGAAGTGATACCAGCTGTTATAAAACATATGTGTAGCACAACAGATCGCCAGCTCATGACTGTTCAGGGTGCTCAGGGGAAACTTACGAATAGCACATACTGAAAATGTGTTTATACACCAGACGGAAGGCAACTTTGCTCTTGGACCGTTTCACCCCCTCCAGTTTGTCAGATATTTAACGATAAACGTCAGGTTAAGGATTATCTTCCTAAAACGAATTGTGTGGCATTCTGCCAAGCCTCTCATTTATACTTCTGCACCCTCTCAATCCAATTTAGGGTCACCGGGGGGCTGGAGCCTAAACCAGCAGGCATTAAGAGGAAGGCAGGGAGAAAACCAAGTTAGTCACATCCAGTCACACATGTCCAATCATACCTATGGATAATTTAAAGTCTCCGGTCCACCTAATCCCCAAGACTTTGGACTCGGGGAGGCAACTGGAGTACTTGGAGAAAACCCACGCGAACTCCCAATCCCCACGCAGAAGGCTGGGATTAAACCCAGAGCCCTCTTCCTGTGCGGCGGGGTGGGAGCCGAGTCGCTGGGTACCGCGGTGTGTTTTTTCATTAGTAAAGAGTAACCGGGAAGAGGGCGGGAGACTTCAAAGCAAGTTTCCGTGCCCAGGGAGCGTTGCACGGATAACGGACTTACGGGGAAGATTCATCAAATGGCACATATGGGGCCTCTAATGCCAGATGTGAGAGTATGCAAAAGAAACAGTGGGAGCCACAGAGAGGAAAGTACGTACGTGTGTGCGCGCCTACACGTGTGCGCACGTCTGACTTTGTACTTGCACGAGTGAACGCGGGGTCATATGTGTTCGTGTTTGTATGTCAAGCAGGTAACCGTACGGGTACGTCAAAGAAGGTTGAATCAGTTCGTCTGGATAGGACGTTTATTTACAGATGTGTTTCATCACTCAACTAAGTGACCTCTTCGGTCTAGACTGCCTGCAGGTATCCCCACCCCTATAAACAATACAGCTGCCCAACGACCAGATTCATATGCAAATATGGACATGACCATTAACTAGAGTTATGGCCACGTGTACTATTCACAGAGGATTTGGGAATGGTCGCAATCACCGCATTGTAAGATGGTGACAGATGTGCTCTTAGCCCCCCCTCCCCTCGGTTCAGGGATGGTCGTTCCCTCGTCACATAGATGGCCTCTTTGACTCCCAGTTCAAACCAGTGTTCCTCCCTATCAAGGATGTGCACATCCTCATCCCTGAAAGAGTGGCCACTGGCCTGTAGATGGTGTAGACTGTGGAGTCCAGGCCTGACGTGTTAGCTCTCCTGTGTTGTGCCATCCTCTTGGCCGGCGTCTATTTAGTTTCCCCGATGTGCAAGTCACGGCAATCCTCCTGGCACTTAACAGGGTACACTATATTGCTCCGTTTGTGCCGGGGAACCCGATCCTTGGGGCGGGGCAACTTCTGGCGCAGCGTGTTTTGGGGTTGGAAAGCAGCCGAGACGGAGACGGAGCACGTATTTTCAAAACACCGCGTCTCGGCTGCTTTCCAACCCCAAAACACGCTGCGCCAGAAGTTGCCCCACCCCAAGGATCGGGTTCCCCGGCACAAACGGAGCAACATGGTGTACGCTGTTAAGTGCCAGGAGGATCGCCGTGACTTGCACATTGGGGAAACCAAACAGACGCCGGCCGAGAGGATGGTGCAACACAGGAGAGCTAACACATCAGGCCAGGACTCTGCAGTCTACACCATCTACAGGCCAGTGGCCACTCTTTCAGGGATGAGGAGGTGCACATCCTTGATAGGGAGGAACGCTGGTTTGAACTGGGAGTCAAAGAGGCCATCTACGTGAAGAGGGAACGACCATCCCTGAACCGAGGGGGGGGGGGGCTAAGAGTACATCTGTCACCATCCCTAATCCTCTGTGAATAGTACACATGGCCATTGAAGCTCCAATTAATGGTCACGCCCATATTTGCATATGAAACTGGTCGTGGGTTTGGGTCGTGATGCCACTGTGCTGTTTATAAGGGTGGGACACCTGCAGTCGGCTGAGACAGGAGAGGTCACTGAGATGAGGGACGAAACGTTTCTGTCAATAAACGCCGTGTCCAGATGAACCCGATTCAACCTTCGTTGATTTTCTTACCCGGATTGTCGAGCGTGCATCAGAACATATGTGTACGTGTGCATATTCATTGACTGTGTTACTATGCTGTGTGTCTGAAGTGTGCATTTTTGTGTGTTTGTGTCTGCGTTTTGTTTTGGTAAGCCCGCTGGTGCATTTATCTGCTCGCTGCAGACACTGGTAATTGAAGATTGCAGGAAGATTTACAGGTGGCATATTTCCCGGCAACACTGTTAAGCAGCTATGGTAATGAGCGGTCTGCCTGCCCACACGACAACACCTCCATCCTGACGAGTCACTGCCTCTCCAAGCAACAAACAATTTAAAGTTAGGCGCAAGTGTCAGCAGAAAGCTACGCAAACCTCTCCTGTTCTGGTAGAAGTTTGAAAATGTATATATAAATATGTATATTCGCGCCGTCACCTGCCGTCACCTCACCACGAGCGCCTTCCGGGCTTGAATCCGGCCCATCTGTGTGGCGCTTGCATGTTCTGCTCGCGTCTGCGTGGGTTTCTTTTGGGTTTCCTTCTTTAGTCCGAAGACGGGCACGTGAACCGAAAGCTCTCAGTTTGTCCGTAGGGGTGAATGACTGCGTGTCGGTTCTGCGACGGACTGACGGCTCGTCCGAGATCAGGAATCGGGGACGTTTGTTTGTCGTTTCATTTTATGCACTTGCGTACATGAAATGAAAGGAAATATTGATTCCCCCCAGCCCACAGCAGTGCAACACAAAGACGAAAACGCATCCAAAAACGCGGCATATATCCAACATCCATCCATTACCTGAACTGCTGATCCTGCTCTCAGGGCTGCGGGGATACACGGGGAGAACATGCAAACTCCACACAGAGGTTGACCTGGAACGACCCCCCCAGGGTTGGACTACCCCAGGGGTCGAACCCAGGACCTTCTTGCTGTGAGGCGACTGTGCTAACCAATGCATCACTGTGCCACCATATATCCAAAAAAAAGATAAGTCACTGTCCAAGAGAGCGAACGCCAGGATGACTGTCGGAAGTGCTGGCCCACATGGGCTAGCAGTTAGCCTAGCCCGCCCCACTTCCGCGTCCTGTCAGACTGCCCTCGGTGTTCCCTCCTCGGGCTTAGCTCCAGGCAGAGCCGTGGTCCCTGGGCCCACTGGATGCAGCAGACCGGGCTCCCCAACGCCAGCTCTCCCAGCCAGACGCGTTCGACGCACCTCCCCGCACTCCACATAGTCAAAGCTAGGCGAGGCCGCCGCCAGACCGCCCTCGGTGTAATTGGAACTGCTGTTCTGCACAGGCTAGCAGTTATCCTAGCCCGCCCCACTTCCACGTCCTGTCAGACCGCCCTCGGTGTTCCCCCCTTGGGTGCAGCTCCGGGCAGGGCCGTGGTCCCTGGTTCCATAGGACACAGCAGACCAAACTCCCCCGGCCGATCCAGCGCCGGCTCTCCCAGCCATCAAAGGAAGACCAAAACCTGGACGCAGACGCGGACAAAGACACTGCATGGACGCCACTGGGTGAGGCCGTCGTAAACGCCACCAAAAAAGATGTCTCCCTGCCGTCTACCGAATGCCTGCCGGAGGAGCGTCCCCGCAACCCCGAATTGGATTAAGCGGGTATCGAAAATGAATGGTGGATGATGTCTTTTCTACGCCTCCTTAAATCTTTTTTTTTTTTGTTTTTTGAAAAAGCATTTGCCCGCTTCTTATTTCCTGTCAACAAGCTGCTAAACACAAACAGCAGAATCACCTCGGTAAATAAACTGGGCTTACGGGCACTGCTCGGTGGAATAATGACCGAATACATATTAATATAAGGCATGGAGCCTTTCATATGCAAATGTTGCTTTGACATTCGGATATGCAAACGATGTCAAATTGTTCAACAATATTAAATGCGGATAATGCTGACGCTTGTAGACGAAACTTCAAAAAGGGCTCACAGCATTGCAAAGGGAGAAATATTGACTGTGGACGGCATTGCGCGTTCATTACCGAGACGCATCAGTAAACCGTGTTTCCCCGTTTGGCGTTGAGCCGCGGTGACATTTAGCCGCCGCTCCTCAAAGCTGCAGGAACTCGGTGTTGAGCTACATGTTTTTCAGCTCCTCGTCTTTGGCTGGATGCTAATTAGCCGGTGGATGCCGGTGCTGCTAATTACCTGATTAGCCCTGGGGAGTGTCTGACCTGGTCTGCGGGAGGAAGCAGGGAGGAAAGAGAGAAGGGTCGCCTCTCCATTTATCTCCTCAGCCATCAAATTCTGTGTGTTCAATCTAAAATCCCTTTACACATTAAACGCCATATTTGTCCATCCGCCCATTATCTGAATCCTGCTCTCAGGGTGGCGGGGATGCTGGAGCCTATCCCAGCAGTCACCGGGCGGCAGGCGGGGAGACACCCCGGACAGGCCGTCAGACCATCACACAGGGTACTGAAATTTTGGGGTTTTTTTTCCTAGTGTTTCACTGCAAAAGCAGTAGCCGGGCCGTGTCACAACAGCAAGGTCCACAATGTGGGACAAAACATTATTACTGACCCCAAACGCGAAGACAACGTGTGAGCATCAGCGGGGGACGGCGGCAAACAGGCCCAGAGGTCAGGGGGGGAGGACGGACAGACAGACAGACAGACTGACAGAGAATGGCTGACTGACTGACTGACTGACTGAGACAGACAGACTGTCTGAGAGACTGACAGACTGACTGACTGACTGAGACAGACAGACTGACAGACTGACTGACTGACTGAGACAGACAGACTGACAGAGAATGGCTGACTGACTGACTGACTGAGACAGACAGACTGACAGACTGACTGACTGACTGAGACAGACAGACTGACAGAGAATGGCTGACTGACTGACTGACTGAGACAGACAGACTGACAGAGAATGGCTGACTGACTGACTGACTGAGACAGACAGACTGACTGATAGACTGACTGACAGACTGACTGACTGATAGACTGACAGACTGACTGAGACAGACAGACTGACTGACAGACTGACTGAGACAGACTGACTGAGACAGACTGACAGACTGACTGACTGACAGCTATGCCCGGATCAGACTACACGATATTTTTTGTCTTTCACGATGGCACCATGTCAGACTGCTGCTATAAATTCGTCTCCTGTCCAGGCCGCCAGACTGGCCACGCTACAAGTATGACCCCGACCCATCGTGGTATGCTGCCGTCATCACGTCATCTACTGTCATCACGACCGTATCGTCGGGGAGGCGGGTCGAGAAGTGTCAATCATGGAAAGAAGCGCTACGTGTGACGCTAGCATCTGTTGCGCTATTGGTCAGCATCAGGAACGCGTCTCTGAGGGTCAGTCGGGGCTGTCAAACTAGACGGAAGATGCAAAAAGAATGCTGACATGCTAGACTTGTCGAGTCGGGGTGGTGGGGCGTCGGGTGCTGGTCCTGGACTATGTCACGCTACAAGAGCACTCGTCGTTCCTGACGTTCATGTTCGGGCCCGACACTGAACGATGGTCGGCAGCCACGCAGTCGGGTCAAAATCAGCCTGAATTTGTGTAGTTTGAGCCGGGCATGAGTCAGACAGACAGACAGGCTGACAGTCAGACAGACAGACAGGCTGACAGACAGACAGGCTGACAGACAAGAGGAGAGAACGTGTTAAAGACGAAAGATGGATGAACGGTGGGGACGAGACACTGAAATCGAGAATGGTGCAGACAGACATTTGCAGAGGAGGAGAGAGCGAGAGAGGGTGAGAGTGAGAGAGATGGAGAGAGGGAGGGAGGAAGAAAGGAAAGACCGGTGAGAGAAAGGGTGCGAGGCCGCAATCAAGAGTTGTGGAGAGACGCAAGGAGAGGGCGAGCAAAAGGGAAACGGGGCGATGAGAGAGAAGAGGGGAGAAAGGGAGGAGGGAAGGAGCAGAAAGACGAATGAATGTGTGCGTCTGCGTGTGTAGGTTGGGTGGTGGTGGTGGTGGGGGGGGGGGGGGCCGGGGAGAAAGGTGAGGAGCGGAGGGGAGTTAAGGTGAGGAGAGAAATGATGGCACCCAGAGTTAATTACAGGTCCGTCCCCCTGCTCCGCGGAGCAGAGCGTGATTCACGGTGGGGCACAAGCGGTCAAGGCTTGTGCATGAGTGAGGGGTGGTGGTGGTGGGGGGGGGTAGTTTGTGTGTGTGTGTGTGTGTGTTTGTGTATTGAGGGGTGGGGAGGGGGGGTTGCAGGAGCTGCATATGGAGTCTGTAACCTTACCGCTGGTGCATGGGTCAAAGATACGGACTCAGCCATCTGTAAATAATATTCTCATTGTGAACCAGCGAGAGGAGAGAAAGAGAGAAAGTGAACGCAAGAGAGAAAGGGAGATGAAGCGGGAGCAAAGAGAGAGAGAGAAAGAGCGAGAGAGAGAGAGAGAGAGAGAGAGAGAGAGAGAGAGAGAGAGAGAGAGAGAGAGAGAGAGAGAGAGAGAGAGAGAGAGAGAGAGAGATATTATCTATCTTCAGGGATGGAGAGAGAAACAGATAGGGGGACGGAGCGTAACCCTAACCTTAGCAATGCTGCGAGCTAAGAGGGGAGGAGAAAGACAGAGCGAGATAATATAGACTTAGGGGCAATGAAATGAGAGAGAGAGAGAGAAGGAGAGAGAGAGGGGAGGGGGGGAGGGGGGGGGCCAGGTAATATCAAAACAAATTTAGAGATGCTGCAATCTCGGGAAGTAGTGGAGCAAGAAAGAGTACAGCAATGAATAAGAGAGGCAGAAAGAGGATTAGCATGCTGCAGCAGCTCTCAGCCTGGGGGTGGGGGGGTGGGGTGGGGGTGGGGGGGCATCTGGGAGAATAACAATATTCCGATAAAAAGACCGTCGTTCCAATGTACCGATTTGTAATCACGCATTGAATCTTCACATTGAATTCCCTTTCTTGTGAAATAACAATTTATATCCGCAGCCTATGGGCTTCTTCAAATGACTCATTGAGAAAAAAGCGCCCGGAAAACGGTGAAAATGAGAATTATCATCGACCATCGTTCTGCACATTTACACCTGCAACAGGGGACTGAGAGAGAGAGAGAGAGAGAGAGAGAGAGAGAGAGAGAGAGAGAGAGAGAGAGAGAGAGACACAGACATAATTGGCCGTGTCTATGGGTGGGAAGCCGGATGTGGGTATGTGTCCTGGTCGCTGCACTAGCGCCTCCTCTGGTCGGTCAGGGCACCTTTTCGGCGGGGGGGGGAGAAACTGGGGGGGGGAGTAACGTGATCCTCCCACGTGGCTACGCCCCCCTGGTGAAACTCCTCACTGTCAGGTGAAAAGAAGCGGCTGGCGACTCCACATGTATGGGAGGAGGCATGTGGTAGTCTGCAGCCCTCCCCGGATCGGCAGAGGGGGGAGGTGGAGCAGTGACGGGACGGCTCGGAAAAGTGGGGTGGTTGGCCAAAAAGTACAATTGGGGAGAAAAAGGGGGGAAAATCTACAACAAAGAGAGAGAAAGAGAGAGATGAGAGAGAGATGAGAGGACTTCATATAAGCTTCCTAATGTTGCACATGAGAGAAAGAAAATAAGGTGGAGAGAGAGAGAGAGATTTAAAGAGCGAGCGAGAGATGGAGAGAGAGCTACGATAACCTTTGGGAAGGAGAGTACAGAGGATGATACGCGGTGTGCTGCAGCCTTAGTGAGGGAGAGAGAGGGAGAGAGAGAGAGGGAGAGAGAGAGGGAGAGAGAGAGAGAGAGAGAGAGAGGGAGAGGATGAGATGGGCAGAGCTAATATAACCCTTCACACTACACTCTGACAGCACATAACTACACACTATATAGTTATATATGTGCTGCTGTATACTAGTACAACTTCAGGGGGAGAGGAGGAGGAGACGCTGTAAATCACCTCAGTGTGCTGCCTGCAAGCGAGAAAGAGAGAGGGACACGGAGCGATGGGGGGGGAGGGAGAGGGAGGGAGGGAGGGCTAATGTTACCTTATAGTGTAAAGGGATATGATGTGCATCTCCTTTGGCAACGCAAGCTGGGAGGAGGCGAGTGGACAGCGAGGAAGGATAAATAAACCATCTACCCTACGTGGCTTTACACAGCCGTCTATACTGCGGCGAACCCAGGGGGGCAGCCGGGAACCGCCGCAGCTGGGGCGCGAACCCGCGTCTCTCGCACCACGGCCACTGCATTACTAAGCGTCGACTAAAGGGCCCGACCCGTTAGCCGATCGGCTAGCGAGTCTACTCGTTCCTGCTCGTAACACTATCATATATAGAGACGAGTGACAACTTAAGGTAAGGCCTCTACAAGTGTCTGAACTCTACCGGAGGGTCGGACCACCACTCGGCAAGAGACCGCCCCTCACTCGGTGTTCTGATGACGGCGCTGGAGAGCGCGTCTTGACACTCGGGCCCAAAATCTCCCATAGGTGTTCAACAGGGTTGAGAGGTGGTGACCGCGAAGGCCGTAGCATTTGATTTACATAATCTTCCTCCTCTTCAGACCACCCGGTGACCCCCTCGTGCCCTGTGGACGGGGGCATTGGTCCTCTCTGCAAGAGACGTCCCCCATCGGGACAGAGATGTCTCATCGTAGGATGGAGGCGATCACTCGGAATACTCTGCATTGATCTGCAGGGACCCTTCCCTCTAAGGGGACAAGTGGACCAAGACCATGCCCAGGAAAATACCCCCCCCCTCCAGAGCATACAGAGCCCCGGACAACCCTCACTGCAGGGGTCGTGCAGGTCTTTCCTTTACACCGCTTAATGTTTAAGGAGCGAGGGAGTTGGACATACTGCGTCTGAGAGAAAGGCCGAGAGAGGGAGGGAGGACGAGAGCGAGAGAACCGAGCACCTCCCATCGTGACATCACTGCATGCTTTTCTCCTTTTGTCCTCGGGTCAGCACAGACACAGGTACCCGCCAGTCCACGACGCTGCCATCCGCCAACCTGGACGGGAGCCATCACTGACCAAGTCTAGTTTTCAGAAACGAGGTCTCGTGCAGGAAAGAGAGCCTCAATCAGCCAGTCAGCCAGTCAGTCAGCCAGCCAGCCAGTCAGTCAGTCAGTCAGTCAGTCAGTCTGCCAGTCAGCCAGTCAGTCAGCCAGTCAGTCAGCCAGCCAGCCAGTCAGTCAGCCAGTCAGTCAGCCAGTCAGTCAGTCAGCAGCTGAAGTGAACAGGTCATGTGACACGTAACACGCACTCGTGCGGCCTAACGGCGCCGCCGCGACAAAACGCCTTCCTCTCGCCATGACATTTGACCTTTCAGACGACTCGGCTCATTGGTCCCGTGTCTTAACATGCCCGTGGTGGCGCAGTGAGAAGCCGAGTCGCTCGTGAAAAGCCGGGTCCTTGTCAAATCCCGCTGTCCTCATTTGTCTCTGGGCTTTGTTTGGCCGTCCTCCAGCTTCATCCGCTGCCGAGTAGCACGGGGATGCTGTCCCGGAGAACGCTTCAGGAAATGTGTTTCTTTTCTGGGGAGACGCAAGAATTGCTGTTTACCGTGACTGAGTGAAACACGCACACACACGCACACACACGCACACACACACACACACACACACGCACACACGCACGCACGCACACACACAGGGGTTTGTACAGTGCCCAGTGAAAACATGGATTTGTAAGGTCAGAATACAGTTGCACAAATCATTCCACTTTCATTTTAAATCACAAACGCATCAACTACACTTAAAATCACTGGGGGCGCCCGGGTGGCGTGGCGGTCTATTCCGTTGCCTACCAACACGGGGATCGGCGGTTCGAGTCCCCGTGTTACCTCCGCAACTGGCCGTGTCTGTGGGTGGGGAGCCGGACGTGGGTACGTGTCCTGGGGCCTCGTGCATCAGTCGTCACTATGGGTACGTTTGTTCTTACACACCCCATGGGATTTTTTAGCCCCGAGCTTTGCCTCAGAGACCAGTGTAGAACCTGGGTAACCCCCAAATGTAGACACCGGTCGGCCTAACACTGATGTCTCTGCAGGCCTGGGTGATGGCTCGTTGCAGGAGGTAGACAGCAGACGTTAGGAGGAAGGAATTACAAATAACCATCATGCTTTGCTGCCGACTGTCAGACAATCTTGAGGGATAAAAAATTCCATGGGTGTGTAGGCACAAATTTGCCCATAGTAATGACTGATACATGAGGCCCCCGGTCACCGCACTAGCGCCTCATCTGGTCGGTCCGGGAGCCTGTTCAGGGGGGCAGGGGAATAGCGTGATCCTCCCACACGCTATGTCCCCCCCTGGTGAAACTCCTCCCTGGTCAGGTGAAAAGAAGTGGCTGGTGACTCCACATGTATCGGAGGAGGCATGTGGCAGTCTGCAGCCCTCCCCGGATCGGCAGAGGGGGTGGAGCAACGACCGTGGGGTAATTGGGGAGAAAAGGGGGGGAAAGTAAAATCAATCAAATTGCACTTGTGGGCTTTTTAAACAAGTGTGAGAATTAGTGGACATGTCCCTGTTGTAGGACTTAAAGGCCACGCCTCCAATACACACACATGAGGACGGAAATAACACAAATCTTTGGCTATTTGTGTATCTTCCGAGGTCCTCCAGATAAGAGAGGTAAAAAGAACCAGGGAATTAACAGGTTTCAATGGACCGATGCCTCGTAGACAGCAACACCAAATACAGCCAGGCCGCAGGGTGTCCCGGGAGACAGACAAGCCAGGCTGAAACCCGAGAAAGACATATTTTGAAAAACCCCCTAAAAGACCGAGATCTGTTGCCCTTCCTCCCTTCTCTCTTCCACAGATCCTGCCGAGGTGCCCTTAAGCAAAGCACCTCTCACCCACGACCGCTCCAGCGGAGCTGCTAGGCGGGCTGTGGCTGTTGTTTAGGGCCAAGGTTCAGAATCTGAGTAATCGTGCGAATGCCCAGCAGGGCATCGGATACAACAAGGATACATAAATGGATACATAAAGGATACATAAATGGATACATAAATAGATGCATAAAGGATACATAAATGGATACATAAATAGATACATAAAGGATACATAAATGGATACATAAATGGATACATAAATAGATACAAAAACGATACATAAATGGATACAGAAAGAAAGAAAAAAAAGCCAAAACTGTCGTTTTTGAGCGTCCCCCCCCCCCCCTCATCGCCAGAAGTGCGAGCTGGTGGGGAGATTATGTTGGCACAGAGGGGGGCGCGTCATCAGTAGCCGAGCAGTACATATGATGCACCACGGCGGAGGGAGGACCCGCTCATCTGGGAAGTGAGCACCGGGTGCGCGGCGCTGCTGCGGGGTGTAAATGAAAAGCCATTCCGCCGCCAGCGCCGCGCCATTACTCTTCCTGGCAGCTACTTAAAAAGCCTGCGATTCTTCGCGCCTCCGCGTGTGCGTCCGTGATGGTCTATCTGTGAGCGCGCGGGTATCGACGATTCCGCGTGTCGTCCTGGTTTGCATGCGGGGGGTGTGCCACCGCGTGGGCGCACGCTCGCGTCTCGGCTCGCGAGCTGAGTGGTGCGTGTCCGTCCTTGTGAATATGCGCGCGTGCAGTTCTGCACATTTCCAAGCTTGACGCGTGTTGGTTTTTGTTATCTGCGCGCCTGGCTGTGTGTTTGTGGACAGGTGCTTGTGTTTGCAACTCTGTGTGCGTGTGTGCGTGTGTGCGTGTGTGTGTGTGTGTGTGTGTGTGTGTGTGTGTGTGTGTGTGTGTGTGTGTGTGACAGCGTGAGCAAATGCTGCACGGTACATATACGCGTCTTTACGTGAGCGAATGACCTTAATACCCTCGGTCTCTGCATTCACACACAGCACACCCACGCGCTGCGGGAGTGCAGACACGCAGCGCGGTAGCAAAAACAACCAACAATCCATCCAATCCCAACTCCCCCTCCCTCCCTCCCTCCCTCCACCTACTGTTGTCGGGGTGGGGGGGTGGGGGAGACCTTCATTAATCCAAGAAAGGATTCTGCTCACGCTGTGTAACGCCTTCCTCTCCTGGCTACCTACATTCCCGTCTGGGAACTGTCCACTTCCAGCCGAGCCCTCTAATGTCACCGAGCAGCTCCAGCCTTCACAAATGGGGGTTAACTACCCTGTTGGGGCACCTCCGTGGCAGTTCTTGACGGTAGGAGAGCAGGTTTCTTATTCGCCTTCCAGGGATTCGTTTGAACTGATTTTCACGCCTCACCTGGTGGTGGTGGTGGTGGTATGGAAGGTGGGTCCAGTTGGTATTTGACCAGTTTTTTTTGGGGGGGGATTTTCCCCCCTTTTTCTCCCCAATTGTATCCGGCCAATTACCCCCACTCTTCCCAGCTGTCCTAGTCACTGCTCCACCCCCCTTCTGCCAAGCCAGGGAGGGCTGCCGACTACCACATGCCTCCTCCGATACATGTGGAGGGACCGGTGACGTAGCGCATGGGAGGATCACGCTGTCCCCTCCCCCACCCGAACAGGCGCCCCCGGACCGACCAAGGAGGCGCCAGTGCAGCGACCAGGACACATACCCGCATCCGGCTTCCTCACCCGCAGACACGGCCAATTGCGTCCGTAGGGACCCCCGAGCCGGAGGTGACGCGGGGATTCGAAACCAGCGACCCCCGTGCTGGTAGGCAACGGAATAGACCGCCACGCCTCCCGGGGGCGTATTTGGCGAGCTGAAAGACGTTCCCCGCGCCCCGAGGAGGAGAGAGGAGAGAGAGAGAGAGAGAGAGAGAGAGAGAGAGCGAGCGAGGCGAGCGCGAGAGAGAGAGAGAGAGAGAGAGAGAGAGAGAGAGAGAGAGAGAGAGAGAGAGAGAGAGAGAGAGAGAGAGAGAGAGAGAGAGAGAGAGAGAGGTGCATTTACAACAATTCTTTGTTAAAAGATTATTTCCCTCCCTCCTCGGAGGCCTTTTGCAGGAGCTGTCGAGCCAAGTCTGAGAAACTCCTGGCAGAATGTATAATTAGGCTCATCACGGGGCACCAATTAAGGACTTTACATCCAGTTAAACCTGATTGATGGTGGGAAATCAACCGTATGAAATTAGCGGCCCTCGCTAACCATCCTGCACCCTGCAGAGCGCACGCAATTTGCGCAGGTGTATAGTGTGTGTGTGTGTGTGTGTGTGTGTGTGTGTGTATAATATGTATGAGATGCAGTTTCTTTCACGTGTCAGGAAAAGCCTCGATAAAATGGGATCAAGAGTCACGTGGACCGCCAGCGAGAGGATGCGAGCTGGTGTGGGAGGTGTTCAGGTGGGGAGAGGTCAAACGACTCCTCCGTAAACGTCACGGAGGGCGGCCATTAGCGCCTACAGGCGTTCCCGTCTTGCTCGGCTATGCCGGACAGAGATAATGGAGTCGTACCGGCGTTTAAAAAGCCCCAGCGGAAAAAAAGGGAGGAAAAGAAAACAGATTCTCCGCAAAATGATCCCAGCGAGAACCGAGAGTTTGGACACTTCCGGTGGAGGAGGGGTCTGAGCGACACCACGGCCGCCAGGGAAGGGCACCCCGACGGCCCTAATCTGAGACCTCCCTGCTGCCCAACGTGTGGTTCCTCCTCCTCCTCCTCCTCTCTGATGCCCGCCCCGCTCTGCCCGACCAACAAGCCCGAAGGAAAGAGAGGGAGTGGAGCTGGAGCGAGGAGGTGAGGAGGTGAGGAGGAGAAGGTCCCTCCCCTCCCTAAACACCGAGGCTTACCCATCTCACCTTGAAACCGCCTCAGACTCCCGTGATCGGTCTTTCATCGTCGTCTCCCAGCGGCTGCCCTCTCACCCCCGATGTATTCACCTCCCACCCCCCCTTCTCTCTCTCTCTCTCTCTCTCTCTCTCTCTCTCGCCCTGTCCTCTCTCTCTCTCTCCCCTCTTTCTCGCTCCCCTCCCTCCCCCTCCCCCCCTCTCCCTCTCTTTCTCACTCCCTCTCTCCCTCCCTCTCTTTCTCGCTCCCTCTCTGTCTCTCACTTTCTTGCTCCCCCTCCCTCTTTCTCTCCCTCCCCTCTCTCGCTTCCTCTCTCCCCCTCTCTCACTCTCTCGATCCTTCTATCGCTCTCCCCCTCCCTCTCTCTCTTCTCTCGCTCCCCCCCTCTCTCCCTCTCTTTCTCACTCCCTCTCTCCTTCTCCTCTCCTCTCTTTCTCGCTCCCCCTCTCTCCCTCCCTCTCCGTCTCCCTCTTTCTTGCTCCCCCTCCTCTTTCTCTCCCTCCCCCTCTCTCGCTTCCTCTCTCCCCCTCTCTCGCCCCCTCTCTCACTCCCCCCCTCTCTCGATCCTTCTCTCGCTCTCCCCCTCCCTCTCTCTCTTTCTCGCTCCCCCCTCTCTCCCTCTCCCCCCCTCTCCCTTGCTCCCTCTCTCTCTCTCCCCCTCTTTCTCACTCCCCCTCTCTCCTTCTCCCTCTCTCCCTCTCTTCTCCCTCTCCGTCTCTCTCTTTCTTGCTCCCCTCCCTCTTTCTCTCCCTCTCCCTCTCTCGTTTCCTCTCTCGCCCCCTCTTTCGCTCCCTCTCTCACTCCCCCCCTCTCCCCCTCCCCCCTCCCCCTCTCCGATCCTTCTCTCGCTCTCCCCCTCCCTCTCTCTCTTTCTCGCTCCTCCCTCTCTCCCTCTTTCTCACTTCCCCCCTCTCTCCTTCTCCCTCCCTCTCTTTCTCTTTCCCCTCTCCCTCCCTCTCCGTCTCTCTTTCTTGCTCCCCCTCCCTCTTTCTCTCCCTCTCTCCTTCTCTCCCCCCTCTCCCTCCCCCCTCTCTCTCGCCCCCTCTTTCGCTCCCTCACTCACTCCCCCCTCTCTCCACCTCCCCCTCCCCCTCTCTCCCTCTCTCGATCCTTCTCTCGCTCTCCCCCTCCCTCTCTCTCTTTCTCGCTCCCCCCCTCTCTCCCTCTCTCTCTCCCTCTGTCCCTCTCTCTGTCTGGTCCCATGTCTCTGGCATTATAGACCTTGAGAGTTGCCTGCTATAGTGATTCACTCAGATGCTGTGTTTATAGACCCACCTGCCACGCCACTATCTGCAGCCCTCTGAAACAGCATGGCAACACCCCCCCCCCACCACCGCTGAGCAGCAATGCTCAGAAGCGTAAAGCAAATATTGAACTCCACTGACACACACACAGACACGCAGGACACAAATACAAATATATATGGATGGGTGTGTGTGTGTGTCAGCGTAAATGAAGTTAAAGTTAGTGCAAGTCATTGTGCAGTTGTGTGGGTCTGACAGCCCCTTTAATAGGATGTGTTGCTGAAAATAAGTTAATTAATCTAGTCTGCTTTACTCTCTTACTCTCGCCTTCTTTTCCCGGCTTTCTCTTCATCTTGCAATCGCCTCCCCTCTGTTTCTCTGTGTGTCTGTTTGTCTGTCTCCTCCTCCCCCCCCCTCCCCCTCCCGGTGTTACCCTCTAATCCAGGGGTCGGCACCTATGACACGTGTGCCCCCGGTGGCACGCGAGGCCGTTAACGCGGAAGTGTAGAGCAATTCAATAAAAACATTGTTTTTAATACTCTTTTTATAAAAATATTTGATATAAAATGTAGCCTAATGGTGACCCTTACAAAAAAGTAGTTTATTCAAGTGTACTATTAGTATACTTGTTTTAAACTTAAAACTCAGTGAGTATACTTTGTTTTACTTTTTAAGTACTTATCAAAGATACACTAAACAAACTTATCAGAGATATACTAAAAAAAAAATACTTAAATATACTTACAAGTATACTGCTAGTACATATACTTGAACTTTACTTAAGTTTCCTTAATAAAATAAACTTCAAGTATACTATTTTTGTAAACGGTCAATTCTATTTAGAATAATGCTGATATAGTTAATTAGTCTCAAAATACGGGTTTTTGACAGCAAGAGAGCGCACACAAGTGACGTGATCTATCAAGCCCCTCCCCCCTCCCTCTGATCTGCCCCACGAGCGCAGCATTACAGCGGGTAGTGACATTGTAGCATAGCTAGCTAGCTTTGTTTTGTTATGTCAAGAACGACTGACGATGGCAGAGGCATTATTGTCTAATATTCGCCTCGTTCAGCCGTCTTGGACAAACGAATTCGGGTTTATTTCGCGAAAGGACCGAGCTGTGTGCTCTCTCTGCCCCCCAAAACCAAGCTACAGAGGGCAGCTATAACCAAGCTACAGAGGGCAGCTATAACCAAGCTACAGAGGCCAGCTATAACCAAGCTACAGGGGGCAGCTATAACCTAGCTACAGAGTCAGCTATAACCAAGCTACAGAGGCAGCTATAACCAAGCTACAGAGGCAGCTATAACCAAGCTACAGAGGGCAGCTATAACCAAGCTACAGAGGGCAGCTACAACCAAGCTACAGAGGGCAGCTATAACCAAGCTACAGAGGGCAGCTATAACCAAGCCATAGAGGCAGCTATAACCAAGCTACAGAGGGCAGCTATAACCAAGCTATAGAGGCAGCTATAACCCAAGCTACAGAGGGCAGCTATAACCAAGCTACAGGGGGCAGCATAAACCAAGCTACAGAGGGCAGCTATAACCAAGCTACAGAGGGCAGCTATAACCAAGCTACAGAGGCAGCTATAACCAAGCTACAGAGGCAGGTATAACCAACCTACAGAGGCAGCTATAACCAAGCTACAGAGGCCAGCTATAACCAAGCTACAGAGGCAGCTATAACCAAGCTACAGAGGCAGCTATAACCAAGCTACAGAGACCAGCTATAACCAAGCTACAGAGGGCAGCTATAACCAAGCTACAGAGGCAGCTATAACCAAGCTACAGAGGCCAGCTATAACCAAGCTACAGAGGGCAGCTATAACCAAGCTACAGAGGGCAGCTATAACCAAGCTACAGAGTCAGCTATAACCAAGCTACAGAGGCAGCTATAACCAAGCTACAGAGGGCAGCTATAACCAAGCTACAGAGGGCAGCTACAACCAAGCTACAGAGGGCAGCTATAAACCAAGCTACAGAGGGCAGCTATAACCAAGCCATAGAGGCAGCTATAACCAAGCTACAGAGGGCAGCTATAACCAAGCTATAGAGGCAGCTATAACCAAGCTACAGAGGGCAGCTATAACCAAGCTACAGGGGGCAGCTATAACCAAGCTACAGAAGGGCAGCTATAACCAAGCTACAGAGGGCAGCTATAACCAAGCTACAGAGGCAGCTATAACCAAGCTACAGAGGCAGGTATAACCAACCTACAGAGGCAGCTATAACCAAGCTACAGAGGCCAGCTATAACCAAGCTACAGAGGCAGCTATAACCAAGCTACAGAGGCAGCTATAACCAAGCTACAGAGACCAGCTATAACCAAGCTACAGAGGGGCAGCTATAACCAAGCTACAGAGGCAGCTATAACCAAGCTACAGAGGCCAGCTATAACCAAGCTACAGGGGGCAGCTATAACCAAGCTACAGAGGGCAGCTATAACCAAGCTACAGAGGCAGCTATAACCAAGCTACAGAGGGCAGCTATAACCAAGCTACAGAGGCAGCTATAACCAAGCTACAGGGGGCAGCTATAACCAAGCTACAGAGGTCAGCTATAACCAAGCTACAGAGGCAGCTATAACCAAGCTACAGAGGGCAGCTATAACCATGCTACAGAGGGCAGCTATAACCAAACTACAGAGGGCAGCTATAACCAAGCCACAGGGGGCAGCTATAACCAAGCTACAGAGGCAGCTATAACCAAGCTACAGAGGGCAGCTATAACCAAGCTACAGAGGGCAGCTATAACCAAGCTACAGAGGCCAGCTATAACCAAGCTACAGAGGCCAGCTATAACCAAGCTACAGAGGGCAGCTATAACCAAGCTACAAAGGTCAGCTATAACCAAGCTACAGAGGGCAGCTATAACCAAGCTACAGAGGGCAGCTATAACCAAGCTACAGAGGCAGCTATAAACCAAGCTACAGAGGCCGCTATAACCAAGCTACAGGGGGCAGCTATAACCAAGCTACAAAGGTCAGCTATAACCAAGCTACAGAGGGCAGCTATAACCAAGCTACAGAGGGCAGCTATAACCAAGCTACAAAGGTCAGCTATAACCAAGCTACAGAGGGCAGCTATAACCAAGCTACAAAGGTCAGCTATAACCAAGCTACAGAGGGCAGCTATAACCAAGCTACAGAGGGCAGCTATAACCAAGCTACAGAGGCAGCTATAACCAAGCTACAGAGGGCAGCTATAACCAAGCTACAAAGGTCAGCTATAACCAAGCTACAGAGGCCAGCTATAACCAAGCTACAGAGGGCAGCTATAAACCAAGCTACAGAGGCAGCTATAACCAAGCTACAGAGGGCAGCTATAACCAAGCTACAGAGGTCAGCTATAACCAAGCTACAGGGGGCCGCTATAACCAAGCTACAGAGGCCAGCTATAACCAAGCTACAAAGGCAGCTATAACCAAGCTACAGAGGGCAGCTATAACCAAAGCTACAGAGGGCAGCTATAACCAAGCTACAGAGGGCAGCTATAACCAAGCTACAGGGGGCAGCTATAACCAAGCTACAGAGGCCGCTATAACCAAGCTACAGAGGCAGCTATAACCAAGCTACAGAGGGCAGCTATAACCAAGCTACAGAGGCAGCTATAACCAAGCTACAGAGGGCAGCTATAACCAAGCTACAGAGGCCGCTATAACCAAGCTACAGAGGGCAGCTATAACCAAGCTACAGAGGCAGCTATAACCAAGCTACAGAGGGCAGCTATAACCAAGCTACAGAGGGCAGCTATAACCAAGCTACAGAGGGCAGCTATAACCAAGCTACACAGGCAGCTATAAAGTCGTGCAGTGCGTTCTGAACACGGGGAAGCCATTCTCCGATGGAGAGAATAGAAAGGAGGCTTTCCTCAGCGGTTCGCAGGTCATATTTGATGGGGTTACCAAACAAGGACACGATCATCAACAGGACCAAAGAAATGCCCGTTTCTGTGAGAAGTGTAGAGAGACGCAGTATAGACACGGCTGAAAACGTAACACACCAGCAAACTCCTGCATTGAAAGATGCACCGGTGTTCAGCAGGGGTGTAAGAAAATACCGATAGAATCGAGTATCGCGATATTATCTTTTGCGATACGTATCGATTCTCAAAACCGCCAGTGTATAGATTTTTAATTGTTTACATGTCAAGGCTCGTGACAAACATTTTTTGTTGTGTGTAACCCCACGACTGCTAGATAATAGTGTTGTAATCTCTCTTCAGCCATCTGACTCTTCCACCCCAACCCAACAACGTAAACTGAGACAGGAAGTAGCATGAGCACAAAGAACACAGGCCAATGAATTCGCAATGTATCACCTTTCTCACAGTATCATGATGTATCGCGATATGTTGACTCCTAACCCCTGTGTCATGATACATGTCGCATCGCCAGATACTCGCCAATACACAACCCTAGTGTTCAGCGTAGCGCTTGACAAGAGTGTGGATGTAAACGAGGGTCTACATCTAGCAGTGGTTACCAGATATGGCCACAAACAAGGGTCGCACTAAATTGGTAAGATTGAATCAATTTTCTATTGTGCCCAAGTAATTTGCACAAATAGTAATGCGGGCGGGGAGACAAGCAGCAGCAGTAAATACATGTATGGATAAACGCTCATTATGAAAGTGAACTGGCACGCGGGTCTGTGGGGGGTTTTTTCCAAGTGGCACCAGACATCCAAAAGGTTGCCGACCCCTGGGCTAATCCTTTACCAAAGCTCCCTCATTACACACACACACACACACACACACACACACACTCCTGTACTTCTAACGTTGTGGGGACCCCTCACTGACTACATTCTTTCCCTAGTCCTTAACCTTAACCATCACAACTACTAACTCTTCTAACCCTAAACCCCTAAACTTTACCTTACCTTTAACCTAATCCTAACTACTACTACTTACTACTACCACTACTACTGTTACTACTGCTACCACTACTACTACTACTTATTACTACCACTACTACTGTTACTACTGCTACTACTTACTACTACTACTACTACTACTACTATTTACTACTACTACTTATTACTACCACTACTACTGTTACTACTGCTACTACTTACTACTACCACTACTACTGTTACTACTGCTACTACTTACTACTACCACTACTACTGTTACTACTGCTACTACTTACTACTACCACTACTACTGTTACTACTTACTACTACCACTACTACTGTTACTACTGCTACTACTTACTACGACCACTACTACCACTACTACTGTTACTACTGCTACTACTACTACTGTTACTACTGCTACTACTTACTACTACCACTACTACTGTTACTACTGCTATTCTCGGCTGCTCCCGTTAGAGGCGCCACAGTGGATCGTCCGTCTCCATCTCTTCCTGTCTTCTGCATCTTCCTCTGTCCACACCAGCCACCTGCATGTCCTCCCTCACCACATCCATAAACCTCCTCTTTGGCCTTCCTCTTCTCCTCTCCCCTGGCAGCTCCATATTCAGCATCCTTCTCCCAGTATACCCAGCATCTCTCCTCCACACATGTCCAAACCATCTCCATCTTGCCTCTCTTGCTTTGTCTCCAAACCGTCCAACCTGAGCGGTCCCTCTAATATACTTGTTCCTAATCCTGTCCTTCTTCATCACTCCTAATGAAATCTGATCATCTTCACCTCTGCCACCTCCAGCTCCACCTCCTGTCTTTTTGTCAGCACCACTGTCTCCAAACCATACAACATAGCCGGTCTCACAACCATCTTGTAAACCTTCCCTTTAACTCTTGCTGGTACCCTTCTGTCACAAATCACTCCTGCCACTCTTCTCCACCCACTCCACCCTGCCTGCACCCTCTTCTTCACCTCTCTTCTGCACTCTCCATTACTTTGAACAGTTGACCCCCAAGTATTTAAATTCATAAACCAATCCTAATTCTAACCCTAATCCTAAATCCAAGCCCTAAAATAGACCCTTAAAGAAGTGAGGACCGGCCAACATGTCCTCACTTTGCAAAAATCTTCTCACTCTGATGGTTCAAGGTAGCTAATGTAGTCTTGCCACTAGCGGCGCTATAAACCAGCAGTTCCCTGTATTGTTTGCATCGAGGACGCACATGCACGCCACGGGGTGACGTATCACACATATCTGCAGGGGAAAAAAAAAACACGAAGAAGAGGAACTACCAAGCCGAAAACCGAGCCACATCAGTATGCATCCTGGAGATAAGAAGAAAGAGAAGAAGAACATCAACAAGAGAATCGCGTTGACCACCGAGAGCGAAGCTGCTGCTGCTGCAAAGGCAAAGAAACGAAAATCTGCCTGTAAGGTAGAAGGCAGAAGATATTATAATACAGAGGAGAAGGATGAAGGAGGAGAGGATGGGTGGGCCGGATGACCGTTCAGCAACTCTTGCTGTTGAACTTCCAACGACTCTGTTCTCGCATTTCAGCCGCAGGCATCCTCAGGCCCATATCCCGGGCAGGAAGATGAGGGAACTGTCTACACAGATGTCTATAAATATCGATATACTGCATGTAGGTGTGAGTGCAAATATGGTGCAGGGCAAGTAAAATCTAACTTTATATGATACATTTGCAAGGCGTACATATCTGTACAACGCACATTTTTCTGTTGTATCATCTGAACCGGGGCGGCACGGTGGCGCAGTGGTTAGCGCGGTCACCTCCCAGCAAGAAGGTCCTGGGTTCGAGCCCCGGGGTAGTGCAACCTTGGGGGTCGTCCTCTGTGTGGAGTTTGCATGTTCTCCCCGTGTCTGTGTGGGTTTCCTCCGGGTGCTCCGGTTTCCTCCCACAGCCTAAAGACCTGTAGGTCAGGTGACTCGGCTGTACTACCTTGTCCCTAGGTGTGAATGTGTGGGCCATGTGATGGC
>NC_079226.1:35813144-36005644 GCF_029633865.1 Lampris incognitus
CTGTAGGGGCGCCCGACCAAGCCGGAGGCAACACGGGGATTCGAACCAGCGATCCCCGTGTTGGTAGGCAACAGAATAGACCACTACGCTACCCCGGACGCCCCCCCACCCCCACTTGCCACCTTCTTAGTGAAATTAGAAAGTACCCCCAACCACTTGCCCCCTGTTAGCGGTGAAATCCAGCAACACTGAGGCCTCCTGCTCCAGGATTCAGCTCACAGTCTCCACCCTCACAGCGTGACGCGTTCGTGTTCGTGACGCGTTCGTGTTTTTTCATCGCTCTTTCTTCGCCAGCCAATTATAGTTTTGTTCTACTTGGCATTATTTTTTATGTGTGCAACAGTATAAACCCACCATTGTGTCACTAATGGCAAGGTAAGGCCTCCTCCATTCGCTGTTTACCACGCAGAAGAAAATAATGCGGAGATAAACCTAGTCGACTAATTACGCTAATGATTGCAAAATGATGTGAAGCAGCGGAGGCAGAGAATCACTGAAGCGTCTCAAGGACCCGGAGCAGTAATATGCAAATGCGGGCCTGCAGTAGATGTTCGGTTCATTTTCCCCCCATTTCTCTCATTTTTATCTGTTTTCTAATGTTTTGAGCTGAGCTGCCTTCGAAATGCAACAGGATACAAAAACACGGCTTAGCCTCACACGCACACGCACACACGCGCACACACACACTTGCTGCTGCATTTGTGCGCATGCACACTTGCAGCCGAGGCTCAGTGTGTCCCCGTACCGCGTGCCTCTGAGCAGCTCCACTGGATCAAATGGGGAGGGGTGGGGAAGGGGACTGGTGGTGGTGGTGGTGGTGGTAGTGGGGGTCAGGCTACCCTGATCCTCTCACCCCCCCCCCCGCCGCCCCTCCAATTGCTGTGCCCATCTCTCCAACCAGTGTGCTTGATGAAGGGGAGCCACGAGGGCCCTGTGTGCGGGACTCCTTCCTGCGCTGATGTCTCCTTGACAAGGTGAAAAATACGAGCAAACACAGAATGACTGAAACCAGCCTGCCTCAAAATCCACCCCCCCCCACACACACACACACATACACACACATCCCCACAGTGACAGGGGCAATGCTGTCACATGCACTTCACGTTTGATGTGAGTGGCGAGGGGAAGGTGCGTGGGGGCGGGCCGGCAAGGGGGGGGGCGGCGGGGGGGGGTGGTTCACGATGACTGCACGGTTAAGGGGGAGCGTGTGTGTCGCAGGGCTGCACATTGCAGAGCCATAGGAGCAGGGGCGTTTCATCCCAACTCGACAATACACCCGCTGATTGTATTCTCTCCTCCGTGGATGTTCATTAGTGAAATCAGAGCATGTGTTGCTTGTTTGGAATGAGGACTTGCATAAATATGGCTCTGGCTGGTACACACACACACACACACACACACACACACACACACACACACACACTGGTTAGATTCGGGGCTGTGTTTGTTCGCACTGTGTCATGAGGGGCCCCGAGTCTCTGCCTACCCCCCCCCCCCGGCGCTGGCCACTGCTCCCCAGGTAGCTCCGGCTCCTCTGACTGAAGCCTTGCGAGCCGGCTGCAAATCACAGCGTCGGCACAGGGAAATGGCGTCAGAGGTGCGTAGCCTGTCATCACGCTTGCTTCAAGTCTCACAAACACACTCCCACCCCTGCATCTATCCACCCTCCATTAGCTGTGCAGGGGTTGTTGTTTTTTTTTTCCTTTCTCAAAACAGCTCCTCTCTGGGGTGGCGTTAGCGGTTCAGCCCGCAGGTGGAAGTGGGGCTTCTGAAATGGAAACATCTGTCATTTAGACCAGCAGGAAACGCCACTGTCACCGGAAATAGCTCACACCTGGCACCGTGACAAATGTTTGAGTATACAATTAACAGACTTGTGTAGGATACAATGTAGCCTCCTTGGGTGTGTGTGTGTGTGTGTGTGTGTGTGTGTGTGTGTGTGTGTGTGTGTGTGTGTGTGTGTGTGTGTGTGTGTATATATTATATATGTGTGTGTGTGTGTGTGTGTGTGTGTGTAAGGATGCTCTGTAATTCGTGATTTCCAGGCTTGATTTGATCCTGCAGAATTCTTGGTCAGTTAAGTGTTTGCAAAACAACCAAGACAACACACACACAGACACACACACACGTTTGCATATGTATATGTACCAGTCACCCCCCCCCCACCTCACACCCTCCCCGCTTTGCTAACAACCATCTGTGTCTGCAGGCAAACAAACACGTAAGTCCGCACGCTTGTTCACGCGCGCGCGCGCGCACACACACACACACACAGTCAAACCCAATTTGAAGCATGCTTGTCTGCACTGGCAGTCTGGCAGCATATACAAGTATGGAGGGAGGGGAGGGGGGGGGGCAGGATACGCATGCACCTCTTGAGCACCAAAACCCGTCCGGTGTAACCAGATGAGCGTCCCGCCGCGTCACTAGTGCCGTCCATCAGCTCAAGTTCTGCAAGCGCACGCGCTTTAATCCAGTCAAAAGAGAGACACAATCCACACGGCGCGTGGGCCCGGCGACACCGCAGTGTTCGGGAACCGTGGCGCGGGTCGCGCCACCTTTCCGTCGGCAGTGTGGGAAAAACGCACACCTGATCACAGCATGTCACAGCATCGCTCCTTTCTGCGCAACTTTGCGCAAAATAGGAGGCCGCCGTTCCGGTAGGATGCGCACAGTAGGACGTGCGGGATCGAGCCTACGTGACGCTGACTTGCGCACACACAGCGGACGCACCGTATTCAATTAAAAGTGTTTGCCCAACTTACCGATCAGAGCCAGCTGCAGGAAGTACAGGTCCGACCAAGTCCATTCTGGAGTGCGCCATGAAACCAAATGGATGCAATCCCCAGCGACCGAAGACGTACGAGACAGAGACAGGGGGGGAGAGCGCGAGAGAGAGAGAAGAGAGAGAGAGAGGGAGAGAGGGAGAGAGAGGGAGAGAGAGGGAGAGAGAGAGAGGAAGAAAAAAAAAAAAAGCCCCGCCGATTGTTGAAATTGGCACCGAAATGGAAAAGGGGGAGAGACTCTGCAGATGGGTTATTTGTCGAGGGGCGACTGGCCGGTCACGCTGACGCCGGAACCCACGGCACGGCACGAAAACACGGGCGCGAGACGGAGCGTCATCGTCTTTCCTTTCCTTTCCTTTTCTTTTTTTTTTTAAGCAGTCAAAACTTTTGCCATGAAGGAAACGGGGATGGGTACAGAGGCTCGCCCCGACGGGAAGTTCAGCCGCGCCGAATGAACGTCGGGGTCCAGGCAAAATAAAGAGGGGGTGGGGGGTGGAGCGGGGTGCGGGGGGGGGGGGGTGCGGGGGGGGGGCTGGTTCCCGTCCTAATTCAAAGAAATCTTGGCTTTGCAAGTGCCGAACATCCCCGGCCGCGTTTTCATCCGTACGGCACTAGCGGCAGCTAGTCAGTCTCTCTCTCTCTCTCTCTCGCGCGCGCGCTCTCTCCTCTCTCTCTCTCGCGCGCTCTCTCTCTCTCTCTCCGGCTCTGACAAAACTGCGGAGGAATCACGAGGAAGCTCCCACCACCACCACCAGCACCGTCAGGTCACAGACGCTCCGCTTCTGCGGGTGGCCCGCGCGGCGGTGGCCGGTCCTTAAAAAAAAAACAAACAAAAAAAAACAAAACCCGGTTCCGGCCAAAGTTGGACCAGGACAGGTTAGACCGGCAGCCCCTTTACGCAGTGCTGTGAAATGGAAACGATAAAAACCTGCAAAAAAATGATGCCTATAAGTCTGGATGGGTGCTGTTCACCTCTCTCTCTCTCTCCCCCCTCCCTCTCTCTCTCTCTCTCTCCCCTCCCTCCCTCTCTCTCTCTCTCTCTCTCTCTCTCTCTCTCTCTCTCTCTCTCTCTCTCTTCTCTCTCTCTCTCTCTCTCTCTCTCTCTCTCTCTCTCTCCCCCCCCTCTCTCTCTCTCTCTCCCCCCCCCTCTCTCTCTCTCTCCCTCTCTCTCTCTCTCTCTAAAAGAGAAGTAGGTTATTCTCCCCCAGGAGAAGCCCAGAAAGCGGGGGAACTTGCAGTGCGGCAGTGATTTTGGACGAGCAGGGTAAATGTTTGTGGGGGGGGCCCCCGTTCACTGGAGGCACGTGGGAAGCCAGCCAATAAAACGGAACAGGGGTGACGACTCGTGACGCCTCGTGCCAATTAACGGTGAAAACGTTACAACTGAGCCAGACGGCGGTCTCGTCTATCTCTAAAAGAAAAGAAAAAAAAGAAAGAGAAGAGAAGAGAGGGGAAGAGTGAGCAGAGCTATTTTGATCTGGGTTTTGAGGACAGCTGCAGCCCTGGACCACAGACGACCCGAGAGCACGCACGGCGCGCGCCACCGCGGCACCGACGGACCGTCTGCTTCGCTGTCCACGAGGAATTGGTTCTGCAGTCGCGTCGTGTCAAACCACGCCGCAAGAACCGGAAGCCGTCGCATATCAATGATGGAGAGGGTTTCAATAGTTAATCTCGACAGCTGTTGCAGGCGCTTTCCTCCCCCCCGTCCTGTCGTTACTCCCCAAACTCCCAAATATAACGCACAGGAGAGGGAATATATTGCCTCTGAGTAGATAATCGATAGCTGCCCCCCCCCCGTTTTTTCTCCCATGCTCTTATTTTGAAGCTTTTTACAGCGCGCCTGGTGCGATTTCAGCACGCGAAGAGGGAAGGACAACGTGTTCATGAAGGATGCACGGGATGGCAAGCCTCTGCACCGCGAGGGAGCTGTGCAGCATCCCTCTGCTATATTAGAGGGCAGAAACGGAGCTGAGAGGAGAACCGGAGGTGGTTTGAGCAGGGTCCCACGAGACCTGTGGGGGTACCATGCACCAACATAAGCTGGGGGTCTCAACCACGCTGCAAGTTTTTTTTTGTTGTTGTTGCATCTTTTGTGTTTTTCTTTAGCTTTTATTTTGAAGTTTTTACCCCCCCCCCACCCCCAGCAAGATTTAAGGGGCATTTTTGCCCCATAAACCCCGTTAATAACGTGTGTTTTCGGCATCAGTACCACAAGCAGCATTTTGAATTAAGAGTGGGGGTAGACTAGACTAAATCAATTTTGAAGGGAAAAAAAAAGTTTTACATTAAGTTTGTCACTGGAAAACTTTCCACCATTGAGGACCCACAGAGCCGTGCTTTCAAACATGGTGACTTCTTTTCTTTTTTTCTTTTTTAAAATTTTGCACGTTGTTTATTTTTTTCCAAATGATGATTTCCCATTTTGGTCATCCTGGCTCTAAGACAAGACAATTCAAAGATACAGTAATGCAATATTTCTATCTATCCGTCAACCCATCAATAAGAAGAACAATAAAGTTTTTTTAAAAAAATTATTTACAGCAAGGCAGAGGGTGGAAGTGCGGAGAGACGTGAAAGGAGGATTAGCCACATTCACACAGGTGCCCGGTTTAACCACCGAGCAGCCCCACAGCAGCGTCTGGGCGTGAAGTGCCTTGCTCAAGGGCAAACTGGCTCTGCTTATCGTGGGAACGGAGAGCACTACTCATTCGGGTCCTCTGGGGGTGCGCCAAGATGGCGCCGCAGACGGCAGTTTCTCACTCTGATCACGCTCGGCAGGGAAGAGCGTTTGAACCGCTGACTATCCGCTGGCCAAACTCTCGTTTCACCGAACCTGGAAGTTTCACCGGGCTTTCAGTCGGAGGAGCAGCAGCTCTGTATGGGGGGGGGGGTATGGAGGTCTCGAACCGCGCTCGCGCCAATCCACCTGGCGAACGTCCGCGCTCTGGCCGACAAGATGGACGAACTGCCGCTCCTCTACGGAACAAACACGGACTCTTCCGGATCCGCAGCGCTGTGGCTCGCCGAAACCTGGCTTGGCGGGTGTATACCGGGCAGCTCAGCCCATCTGCCGCCTTTCCAACCGTTCCGACCGTGAAACGGAGCTGACGGGGAGGCGGAATCTGCTCCTCTAGAGGTGAAGGTTGATGCGCAGACGTCACAGCGTCGACGAACTCGTGCAGCCCTCGCTTAGAGACCGTTTTTGACTGCGAACCATTTTATTCACCGCAGGAGTTTTCATCAGTTATTCTGGCTGGTGTCTATAGTCCACCTCAGCCCTGCGTATGTGAGGCATTGCAATACCTCGCTGGTCTAATAGCAAACACGGAGCACAAATATCCAGACCCACTTCATTATCCTTGGGGATTTTAACAGAGCAAACCTCAGCCGTGAACTGCCAAAATACAGACATCACATTACGTGTCCTGTCCCACATGCAGCCTTGGGACTCTCTGATCAATGTCTGGTTCATCTTCTGCCCAAACCTACAGGCAGAAACTAAAATCTGCAAAGCCTGTGGTTAAAACTGTGAGGAAATGGACCGACGAGTAAAAAGTGGAGTCTCAGGCCTGCTTTGACTGCGTTTCATTGGAGTGTTTCTCGAGGCTGCATCTACAGACCGGGACGAACTAACTGACACTGTGACATCTCATATCAGTTTTTGTGAGGACACGCGTGTGCCCACCGAAAATTTCTGCACCTTCCAATAACAATAAGTCCTGGTTCACAGCAAAACTCAGGCAACTTCGTCAGGCCAAGGAGGAGGCCTACAGGAGTGGAGACACAATCCTGTGCAATCAAGCCAGAAACACACTGACGAAGGATCGGAGTAGCTAAAAGGGGCTACACTGAAAAGCTGAAAAGCAGGTTTTCTGCTAACGATGCCGTGTCTGTGTGGAGAGGCCTGCAGGACATCACCAACTACAGAAGACAGTCCCCCCAGACTGCAGAGAACCATTAACTGGCTGACGACCTGAATGTGTTTTACTGCAGGCGTGATAGGCCCACTCCCACACCCCTCACCCTCTCTGACCACATCACACAGCTAACTGCACCTACTGCCGGCTCCTCACCCCTCCCCACTGACCCCCCACACCTGCACTCATGATCTGTGAAGAGGACGCGAGTCAGCTCTTCTAGAGACAGAAGACCAGGAAGGCACCAGGCCTAGATGGCGTGTCCCTCTCCTGCCTGAAAGTCTGTGCTAACCAGTTGGCCCCCATCGTCACACTTATCTTCAACAGATCACTGGAGCTGTGTGAAGTCCCCTCCTGCTTCAAAAGCTCCACAATCATTCCCGTCCCCAGGAAACCCTGTATCTCCCGAATAAATTACTACAGGCCCATCGCCCGTGGTCATAAAATCATTTGAGAGACTGGTTTTGGCCCAACTAAAGGACTTCACAGGCCCCCTGCTGGAGCCCCTGCAGTTTGCCTACCAGACAAACAGGTCAGTGGATGATGCAGTCAACATGGGACTGCACTACATCTTGCAACAGCTCGACTCACCAGGGACATCTGCAAGGGTCCTGTTTATGGATTTCAGCTCAGCTTTCGATAACATCGTCCCAGCCACACTCCATTCCAAACTCACCCAGCTCACTGTACCAGCCCCCACCTGTCAGTGAGTGCATCAAAAACTTCCTGAAAGACAGGAGACAGTAGGTGAGGCTGGGAAAAATCACATCCAGCATCCGGACAATCGGCACTTAAGCCCCCCAGTGATGTGTGCTCTCCCCTCTGCTCTGCTTCCTCTACACAAATGACTGCATCTCAGGAGACCCATCTGTTAAATTCCTGAAGTCAGCAGACAACATAATGATCATCTGCCTCATCCAGGATGGTGACAAGTCTGCATACATATGGGAGGTTGATCAACTGGCCCTCTGGTGCGGCTATAACAACCTGATGCTGAACACACTCAAAACTTTGGAGATGACAGTGGACCTCTGGAGGAGCCCCCCAGCACTACTGCCCCCCTCACCATACTCAACAGCACCGTGTCTACTGTGGAAACCTTCAGGTTTCTGGGTTCCACAATCTGTCAGGATCTAAGGTGGGCATCCAACAAAGACACAATCATCAAAAAGGCCCAGGAGAGGATGCACTTTCTCCGTCAGCTCACAAAGTTCAACCTGTCTCAGGAACTGCTGATTCAGTTCTACTCTGCAATAATCAAGTCTGTTCTCTGCACATCCATCACCGTCTGGTTTGGATTGGCCACCAAACAGGACAGGGACAGACTACAACAGACAGTCAGGACTGCAGAGAAAATCACTGGTGCCAACCTGCCTTCCATTTAGGACTTGTACATCTCCAGAGTCAGGAAACGGACAGGCAAAATCACTGCACATTCATCACACCCTGGTCACAACCTGTTCCAACTCCTCCCCTCTGGTAGGCGCTACAGAACACTGTACCCCAAAACAACCAGATATACAAAGTCTCTTTTCGCAGGCTGTCACTCTGATGAACACTTAGCATTGCCATAATAAATCTAAGCACGCTGTATGAACTGTATATTGTACATAAACATGTATATTATGTCATGTCCACCTACCTCATGTAATTAAGTAACCTGCTAACATATTAATTCCGCATCTTTGCACTCTGCACCAATGCACCATTTTCTCCTGTTCCACCTGTGTATTGTCATTCCTTGTACACGTTCTTGAAGATTGTTGTGTTGTTATTCTGTGTAAATATACCAAGAGCCACTAAATCGGAATCAAATTCTATGTATGTGTGAACATACATGGTCAAATAAAGATGACTGTGATTCTGTCTAGATTTTTCCCTGCAAGTTTGTGTTTGGGTTGAGGATCCAAACTACACAAACTGGGCGCTGCGCTCCAAGACACAGTAAGTTGTTTACCCATAAAGATGGCATATTGATTCAAACTTTTACCTTCAGAACCAAATATACCCCTGCTAGCTTAGGATCGAACCCTGCCAGAACCTTCTCTTCTGCCCCAGCAATCCACGCCCTCTCCCCCACTGACTTTGAAAAGAGATGCAGGTCCTGCAGTGATTTGAAAGCTCGGAGGGGATATGGGACGGGCTCCTGCTGTGTGGCCATGAAACACTCTTAACATCCCACCACAGGCTGATTAAGAGGTGTTAATGCATTGCGTGTATGTGTGTATGTTAACGTGCTGGTGCATAATCTTGCTGAGAGATACAGAGAGATGGAGGGAGAGTGCACAGGTTGAGAGAGAAAAACAAAGGGTGAGTTAGATTTAGGGCTTCACCCACCTACACTTATAACCACTGCAGACCGGGGAGTGCGAGAGCCAAATGCTGTCTTCGTGCGGTTGACACGCATCGAGGCAGAATCAGAGAGTGAAACAAACAGCCTTCAAAGACACAATACACAAGCAACCATTTTAATGGTGGTGAAGACAAATGTTTTTACAATTTGCCAATGAAAAGTTTGTTGTATTCAGTTCAAGTCAATAACACCACATCCGCTATCCAACTGCAGAGTCATTATTTAGCAGAAAGGCAGCTTGACCTCACTAAAGGTGAGGGTTTGCACAGGTTACCCGTTCCCTGACATTCATATTGATTTTGTCCCTTTTGCAAAACCCTACAGTTGTTGAAAGGTGAAATGTCATATCAGTGCTGAATAATTTTTCTCATTGCGTATCACAGAAAAGAACATGTTAATCTAAGCAAGTCGGTCTTTACTCGTGACTTTTGTGACATTTCGCTGTTACAACTTTGGAAAAAAAAAAGCATCATAATATCAGACTTTTGGTGGACGATCAAGGCTACGCAATTTATTCAGACCACTTAATGGAGCTTTTGAAGAAAAAAAAACAAAAAACAAAACAGATTTTAAGGAAATGTATTTTTTTATTTTTTTCAAAATGTCAAAAGCCAAAAGTGCCCCAAATGGAAGAATCACCCTCAAATAATGTCACTTGTTTCGAAAAGATTCTTAAAACAAGCTAGTTTTCAATGGAGACAAGTGAAATAACATCAACCTAACATCGAGTCATAAAATTGGGTTCATTTTTTTTAGATATGAGACTGATAGACTTTCTCTTGATACGGTCTAACCCCCCGGCAGTTTGGCCACGGGGGGGGGGGGACGTTCAGATGTTGCGTCTTTTGCGCACAAATTCATTATTGTCAATGGAGACGCGCGACACGCGCGCTCAAAATCCGCGAGCTAAGCCGTTGCGGCGCACGTTCGTTGCGACGCGCGAGCGGAAAAACGCCAAGTTTTTCGAACGCAGCAAGCGCACCGCGCGCCATGTGACAAGAATTAACCAATCAGCTCCGCAGGACTCGCGTCACTCATCCCGCTCAAAGACGAACCTGGCAGCAAAGCTACGGCGCCGGTAAAGCGTTTACCTTTGTTTTGCCTTGTTCTCAGTTAACCTGGCGAGGCAGTTTACGGGCTGCCGCAGACCACTTGTAATTTGGACCAATTGTGGCATTTCGTGTCGCGACAACTTACGTCATCGCGGCACGCAGCTTTTGGTTGCTTAGGAACGCCAGGCGCGACCGTATGGCAACCAGCCAAGCAGCTTGGGCGAAAGAATGAAAGCGGCACGGCTGGCGTTTCCCGCGCGTTTTTGGACGCACCATGTGATCGGCCCCTAAGATGTCGAAGTAGACTGGGGCTGCCACCACCTTAATGCTCAAAACCGATATTTGAAAGGATTTTAGGGCTGTTTTTTTTTTTACAGATATTTGCAGGTAAGCGCACAGAAACCTACTGTTTCGACTGCAGATGGTACCGTGGTCATTCTATCTGCCCCGCTGCACCTCCCGTTTTTTGCATCTTGCATAAAACCGACATATCTCCTTATAAACCAACCCAGCTAAGCTCTCCTGAGATTTCAGGTTTCTCACCACTTCCAGAACAAGAGGTGAAGAGGTTGCATAGAACAGAATTAGATATGTGCTTCTCTAGCGTACTACCAGCACACCGGATATTCCCATGCTGTCACCGGCCTTCAGCCTCCAGAGACAATGAAAAACCTCTGAAGATTAGGGCAAACGCAGGGAACCCAACTGTGCGGCTGTGCCACTGCACCGGCGTTGGTTTTTGTTCTCCCCAGGGGCTTTAGTGGTACACTGAAACCGGCAGCAACGAGGGGGAAAAGACGGCTTGCCAAACTGCTCAGGGTTGTTTGCGGGCTATTTTCTGGTAGGTCTGCGGTGCAATTACAATCATATCTAGCCACCGCAACAGGCAGGTGATCAGGTGGACGTGTCCAGAAAGTGGTGGCTCAGAGAGTGAGAGACCTATATGCCCTTGGCAATCCGGGGCCATTTTGATGATGGTATTTGCAGCGGCATATTTCAGGTGCACAGCGTGGCTGCGTGCAAATGGATAAATCAATGAGGCCATCTGGGGAGAGGAAGTCAGAATGAGAAATGGTTTGATGCCGGGGTCCATTCGACAGCAGCCTCACAGACCTAATTATTTCATTCATTACCAAGATGGAAATAAAAACGGAGCCCTTTCACTGTCATGACACAATTCATACGAGTTCCGCTCTAACATATATATATATATATATATATATATATATATATATATATATATATATATATATATATATATATATGTATAAAACTTTGTTAAAAGAAACACTCAACAGTAGGGAAAGTGCTCAACAAATAAGGAGCAAAATAATCCAGAGTCATAAAGAATTTACTTGACTCACTGGATTATATTATATATACATATATATACATACATACATACACACTAGAAGAACCCCGCTACAATGTAGCGGTTTGGTTATCCACCCGTCTAAATCTCCCTCCTCTTCATCATGCCAGCTAACCGCCTTCCCCCTGCCCCTAAACCCCCCCCCCACATGCTCAGAATCCTCTGAAATGCCGAGAAAAGTGGTTTTTAGCCATTTTTAGAAAATGCATATTTTGCATAGTTATGCGTAATTATTATAATTATTTTAATGTTCAGCTATTTTTCTGGCCCTCTCTGGAACAATACCTGCCGCCTCCCAAAAAAATTAGGATCATAAGTGCATTTTTGCAAAAATGTATATATTTTTGCATAATGCCAAAACATTAAGTCTCAGAAATTTTTTTATATAGGTGAAAAAATCAAAGATGCTCAGAATCATCTGAAATGCCGATAAAAGTGGTTTTTAGCCATTTTTAGAAAAATGCATATTTTGCATATTTATGCATAATTATGCATAATTTTAATTTTCTGGGATTTTTCCCTTACTCTCTGGAACAATACCTACCACCTCCAAAAAGAATTAGGATCATAAATGCTTTAGTTCTCGGTCCCGCTATCTACACTAACTAACACACACACACACACACACACTAACACCACGCACACACTAACACCACAGACACACACATTCCGAAAATATATGAGTAGATATACCTACCTACCTGTATGTGTGTGTATCTCACACACATACTGCCCATGAAGATTACCAAAGATTGTTGATATACCATGTAAGACACCGCCAAACCAGGCGGATGTGAAGTTTTTCTGTGTTACCTGACCCTATGAGGACAGTCCATAATAGTCATACGGTGTGTGTCCAGTATTCCAGTAGTTTGGAGTTTCTTTCCCTGCAGTTTGCCATTACCACCAGCATTATGGCTTTTATCCCTATCCCATCCATCCATCCATTATCCAAACCGCTTATCCTGCTGTCAGGGTCGCGGGGATGCTGGAGCCTATCCCAGCAGTCACCGGGTGGCAGGCAAGGAGACACCCTGGACAGGCTGCCAAAATCAATAATTACTACTGGCCAAATTGTTTCTCAAAATGAAATATTAAATATCTGTTTCTCCATTAGCTTGTTTGTAAATTCATGTGTGATTTCCTCCTTCTTCTTTTTTTTTTGAGTTGTCTTTCCTGAAAGAAAAAGATTGGTTGTAACTACGGGTCCCCAGAGCAGCCAAATTTAGTGGCACACTATTTCTGAACTCCTAAAGAGGCAAGGCACACTTGAAAAATTAAAGGTGGATTTCCTCTAAAGAGGCCATATCATGCTATTTCCCTGTTTATTAGAGGAATTAACGTGGCCTATTTACAAACATTTGAATGTTCTGCTTCCGGTGTGGGAAGATGGTGGTGCAAAGTCACGTTTGCGGCGGCCTCACCCAGCACTGTCCCATGCAGTGTCTTCGTCCACGTCTAAGTTTGTCTTCATTTGATAGCTGGGAGAGCAGCCGCTGGCTCGGCTGGGAGAAATTGGTCTGCTGCGTCCTGTGGGCCCAGGGACCACGGCCCTGCCTGGAGCTGTGCCCAGGTCCTGTCAGACCAAGGGCGGTCTGACAGGACGTGGAAGCGGGGCAGGCTAAGCTAACTGCTAGCTCATGCAGACTGGCAGTTCCGATAACACCAAGGGCAGTCTGGCAGCAGCCTTGCCTAGCCTTGACTGTGTTTTAGTGTCATCGTGTGGAGTGTGGGGAGGTGTGTCAAAGGTGTCTGGCTGGGAGTGCTAGTGTTGGATCGGCTGAGGGAGCTTGGTCTGCTGCGTCCTGGGGGCCCAACGGCCATAGCCCTGACTGGAGCTGTACCGGAAGAGGAAACACCGAGGGCAGTCTGACAGGATGCGGAAGTGGGGCAGGCTAAGCTAACTGCTAGCCCATGCAGACCGGCAGTTCCGACAGTCATCTTGGACAGTGATTTTTTTGTTGTTGTTTAGTTTAGATATATGTGTTATACCGACTTTCAAGAATAAGGGTGATGTGCAGAACTATAGCAACTAGAGTTATAAAGTTGATCAGCCACAGCATGAAGATATGGGAAAGAGTAATAGCAGCTAGGTTAAGAGGAGAGGTGATGATCAGCGAGCAGCAGTATGGTTTCATGCCAGGAAAGAGCACCACAGATGTGATGTTTGCTTTGAGAATGTTGATGGAGAAGTATAGAGAAGGCCAGAAGGAGTTACATTGTGTCTTTGTGGGTTTAGAGAAAGCATATGACAGGGTGCCGAGAGAGGAGGTGTGGTATTGTATGAGGAAGCCGGGAGTTGCAGGGAAGTATGTAGGAGTGGTGCAGGATATGTATGAGGGAAGTGTGACAGTGGTGAGGTGTGTGGTTGGAATGACAGATGGGTTCAAGGTGGAGGTGGGATTACATCAAGGACCGGCTCTGAGCCCTTTCTTGTTTGCAGTGGTGATGGACAGGTTGACGGACGAGATCAGGCAGGAGTCTCCACGGACGATGTTTGTTGATGACATTGTGATCTGTAGTGAGAGTAGGGCGCAGGTGGAGGAGAGCCTGGAGAGGTGGAGGTATGCACTGGAGAGAAGAGGAATGAAAGTCAGTAGGAGCAAGACAGAATACCTATGCGTGAATCAGAGGGAGGACAGCGGAATGGTGAGGATGCAAGGAGTAGAGGTGATGAAGACATGAGTTGAAATACTTGGGGTCAGCTGTCCAAAGTAACGGGGAGTGCAGAAGAGAGGTGAAGAAGAGAGTGCAGGCAGGGTGGAGTGGGTGGAGAAGCGTGTCAGGAGGGATTTGTGACAGAAGGATACCAGCAAGAGTTAAAGGGAAGGTGTACAAGATGGTAGTGAGACCAGCTATGTTATATGGTTTGGAGACAGTGGCACTGATGAAAAGACAGGAGGCGGAGCTTTAGGTGGCAGAGTTGAGGATGCTAAGGTTTTCATTGGGAGTGACGAAGGAGGACAGGATTAGGAACGAGTATATTAGAGGGACAGCTCAGGCTGGACGGAGTGGACACAAAGCAAGAGAGGCAAGACTGAGATGGCTTGGACATGTGTGGAGGAGAGATGCTGGGTATATTGGGAGAAGGATGCTGAATATGGAGCTGTCTGGGAAGAGGAAAAGAGGAAGGCCAAAGAGGAGGTGTATGGATGTGGTGAGACAGGACACGCAGATGGCTGGTGTGACAGAGGAAGATGCAGAGGACAGGAAGAGATGGAAAAGGATGATCCGCTGTGGTGACTCCTAATGGGAGCAGCCAAAAGTAGTAGTAGTAGTTAAATATACGTGTTAGTTTGGATGTATTCTTTTTCTTGTTGGATATGTGTTTTCTGTCTTTGTGTTGCAGTGCTGTGGGATGGGGAAACGATGTTTCGTTTCATCTCGTGTGTGCAAGTGCATGAAATGAAATGACAAATAAAGTCTTTCTGATTCTGATTTCTGATTCTGTACAGGCTGTGCACAGCCTCTCATGCTCACCCAGCCTGAAAAGGCTTCAGGTCCTCGTCTCTTTAAGCCCTCCCTCCCAATGTTCACTGTACCAAGCTCACTCTGTTGTGATTGGCCTACCACTTAGAGCATGCGTCGGAAAAGCCACGCCCCTTACCATAGCCGCATTTCGGCTTCGGAGGCTTCAGGAACAGCTGAATACATGTTGTATCTATAGTAACAATGGCGTCAGTTCCGCCGTACCTCATATGTAAACTAGGGTCGTGTACCGTTCCCATTTGAACCAGTAGCAGTACCAGGAATTTGGTACCCAACAGTACCTTGTTTCAGCACTTTACTCTCTCTACAATGACAAAAATGTTATTTCAGTTGTAATAAACAAGTATGAGACCGTCCAGGCCTACGGTGCCCCCACCAAGCGGGACGTCGACCGGCTGAAAGGTTGTTGAGAAAATCGAAGGACAGACAAACGGACAGAGACTCCTTCCCTTTTAGGTAGACTCTGGAGACTAACGAGCACGCATACTAAGCGTCCCTCTCAGGTTGCCCACGAGTGAGAGACCACACTTTGCGCTGCATAGCCTACGGTGCCGCCGCCATGGGCCAAAACGAGTCAGCTTTGCATTTCACATCACACATACTGCAAGCGAGCGTTGTCTGCGTTGCGTTGGGAATAGTGCGTCGATTCTCGGCTCGCCATTGCATTGGGACGTCATCAAGCTGTGGCTTTGGGGGGAGGCGTAACGCTGTCTTTCTCCGTCTCTTTCCTCTCTGACTCTCTCATCCAGATGCGCAGTTGTAACAGGGCAGCAAACTAGGAGGGATTTTTCAAAAGGCTCACGAGGAATCATCAATCTTTATTTGAATTCACAACACAACCCACTCTCGAGGCACTGAAAATTGGTATCGATTGAACTAACGTTAATAGGTACTCTGTGGTACCGACGTTATTTGGTCGGTACCTATAAAGAGTATTTAGTCCGGTACTCAACCCTCATGTAAACATATTACACACACCTGCAAAATATCCTTGTATCACATAAATACAGCCCCGGCTGTCTTTCTCGACACCGACTACATCGCTGGGTAGTAAACAGCCTCCGTGCAGACAGACACCCTGTTTACACTTGGTTTTAAAATGCGTTTTTTTTTTTTTTGCAATCGGATCACAAGTGGACGGCGCTAAATACAAGTGTAAACGACCACCAACACGTTTTGTGAACCGGTTACTCAAACCACTTGCCGAGGTGGTCTGGACTGGGACGCATTTGACTACATATCTTGTGCGGTGTAAACGCTAACGCGTCCTGATAGGTCCCCGACAGGGACGTAACAGGAAAACACGTCATCAATGCAGGATGTGGTGGTTGTTTTGGTAACAGCGTGCAAACTTTCAAAAAAAATGGGAGCGAGAGGGGAGCGTACTGGTCGGAGCACAAATGACTGTCCTGCCAGTCTCAACAGTTGGAATAGTCCGTACAGGTATATTAGTGCTTGAAACACCTTCAAACATTAGCTATTGTTTTCACAGCTAGTCAGCAAATATGGCGCTTGACCGAGGCCCGTTGACCCTGTAGCGGAAGTGACGTAACAGTAACGAAATCTTCTTCGGAGTAACAACATCTGATCACAGGTGGTCAGCAGGACGCATGATAGACACGGATGTAAACGTCGATGTGTCTCGCTGTCCACTTGTGATCCGATCGCCCAAGACGCATTTTAAAACCAAGTGTAAACAGGGTAAGTAAGGCAGGTTGTACAACCAAGTTAGTCATCGTTTGCTGGGGTGGGTCTAGCGTCTAGCCAACCTTCCTGTCGGCAGTGTTATGAAAAGAGAACAGTGGTGAAGGGCACAACAGTTACAAACAACAAAGAGCATTATCTATGTCCACCTTCGGCCCATTTTTTGGACGACTGGCGTTTCGGAATAATGGGCCGTCGGAACCATGGGCAGTCCCCGTATTAGCAACATATTGTAGCGAATTCGGGGGACAACGCAACCACAGGAACTGCCGCGGCCGGGAGGCGAACCCGTATCGCTCGCACCGCAGGAGGCATCGCTAACCGCTCGACTAAAGGGTCAGACCCGCGAGCCAGCGGCCAGCGTGTCCTCTAATCCATGCACGTTACAATATCTAGCAAGCTGGCCAAACTAAAGTGGCCGTAACATTACAGCTCGTAATCATAAATCCACCCCCATACTTGAACACTGTTCAACATCTTGTGATCGAAAAACCATCACCATAACTCAACACAATTTTAGGTAAAAGTGGGTCTGCAGTTGATTACCAAAACTATTTGAACCCCATAACGTTAATTAGCTTCTGCACCGGATGTACAGCTGGAGGTGAATTTAGCCACAACCAACAACTCCGCACTTGAACACGCGACAGTAGCTACCTTCATTGTTTTCAAATATAACAAACCGCAACTAATAAGGCATACTTACAGGTTGTGATCCTGTATCTCCAGATCTGCCCCAAATCCAGCATTGTACCGTGCCCGGTTCAGGAAGCAGTCCTCGGTAAAATGATGGGAACGCAATGAAAGGTTGGGGGTTGTACTGCTGAGGAATAGCGGTAAAAAAAGGAATTTTAACCACCGATTCTTCATTTCGTCGTCCCTTGGCGGTCCATACAAAGGGAATCCGCCTTCACAGTGAAGAAAACAGCGTGTCCTTGACACTGCGATACACAGTAACCAAACGCTTCCCGCCCTCCGCTTGTTTGAGTCCTCCCGCCTCCGTTACACCCAACTTCGTTTGAGGGCGGGCCAAACTAGCCGCGAGGCAGCAATGACGTAAACGTGTTACATAGTGACGTAAATAAGCAACGGAGGAAAATGCTGGACGGGTTTCGGGCAGTGTTTTCTGTCAGAGAGAACAACTCCCTTTGGCTTGGACTTTGTAACACTGTAGACATTTTACACACACGCCTCCCAGCTATATAACACACTAAAGAGAAGCGAACCCCGAAAAAAGCATGATATGGCCTCTTTAATTAAAATCCAAATTAAGATATCACTTTCAGCATTTTGGCCTGCAGCCAACAGCCAGTACCAGCTTTGTACCCATAGTTCACCACAGGCAGGATCCCTTGCCAATTAGCATCACAGAAGCAACCTTTGGCTGGACTATAAAATATAATGTTGTATATTGGTTTTCATTCATCTGATTCTGATTCCTCAGAGAACAAGTTGATAATGACGAGACTATGGCATTTCTTCTTCTTCTTTTTGGCTTGTTCCCTGTTTTTCGGGGGTCGCCAGAGTGGTTTATATCGTTTCCATTGGTACTCTGTGAGGACACAGCACCAATGGCAGCCGTTGTTAACCTTGGCCTTGACCGATCCGGTATGGTCTTGTCAATCGGCATACTGATTTGGCAAATTTTACATCGGATGCCCTTCCTGACACAACAACTAACCCTAAGGATGGGGGCACAGGTTAAGCGCTGGATGCCATCCCAGTATTCATGGACTTGCGTCCATGCCTGTCACCACAGAGTATGCCAATTCAAAATGTAATAATAATAATAATCACAACTACAGTATACTTGCATAGCATTTGTCATGAGTTCCACAATGTTCATGGAAAGTTATTGTATGTGGTGTCGATTTGTGGCGTTCTTCACTATATAGTCCTCTTCATGAGGGCAAACTTTCAAGTAGATTGGTTCAGTCATGATAAAGGTGACAGAGATAATTTGTCAGGCTAAATACATTTGACCTGTGCTCAATTCACAAATATACACTGAAGAGCCAAAACATTATGACCACCTGCCTGATATGTTGTTGGTCCTCTGTGTGCCACCAAACCAGCACCGACCCGTCGAGGCATGGACTCTACAAGACCCCTGAAGGTGTCCTGTGGTATCTGGCACCAAAGCATTAGCAGCAGATCCTTCAAGTCCTGTAAGTTGCGAGGTGGAGCCGCCATGGATCGGACTTGTTGGTCTAGCACATCCCACAGATGCTCAATCGGATTGGGATCTGGAGAATCTGGAAGCCTGGGTAACACCTTGAATGCTTTTTCATGTTCCTCAAACCATTCCCGAACAATGTGTGCCCTGTGGCAGGATGCATTATTCTGCTGATAGAGGCTACTGCCATCAGGGAATACCATTGCCATGAAGGGGTGTACCTGGTCTGCAACGATGTTTAGGTAGGTGGCATGTGTCAAATTGACCTCCACATGAATGGCCGGACCCATGGTTTCCCAGCAGAACATTGCCCAAAGCATCACACTCCTTTCCCACAGTGCATGCTGGTGCCAGCTCTTCCTCAGGTAAATGGCCATCCATGTGAAGAAAATGGGACTCATCAAGCCAGGCGACCTTCTTCCAATGATCCAAGGTCCAGTTTCGATGCTCGCATGCCCATTGTAGGGACTTTTGACGGTGCACAGGGGTCATCATGGGCACTCTGACTGGTGTGCGGCTATGCAGCCCATACGCAGCAAGGTGCGATGCACTGTGTGTTGTGACATATTCCTCCTGTAACCATCATTAAAATTTTCTGTGGCTTGTGCCAGAGTAGACCCTCTGGCAGTTCGGACCAGACGGGATAGCCTTCGTTGTCCTCAGGCATCGATGAGTCTTGGATGCCCATCACCCTATCGCCAGTTTGTGGTTTGTCCCTCCTCAGATCATTGTCGGTAGGTACTCACCACTGCTGACTGGGAGCACCCCACAAAAACTGCCATTTCAGAGATGCTCTGACCCAGTCGTCTGGCCATAACAATTTGGCCCTTGTCAAATTGGCTCAGGTCTTTATTCCTGCCCATTTCTCCTGCATCCAACACGTTGACTACGAGAACTGATTGTTCTCTTACCGTCTAATCTACCCAGACCTTGACATGTGCCCTTGGCTGGAGATCATCAACGTTATTCAGTTCATCTGTGAGTGGTCATAATGTTTTGGCCCATCATGTGAATTGAGCATGTATTGTCTGTGTCTTTTATCAGAGTAATTTCAGCAATCAGTTGGTTTCTATATGGGCTAGACCCAACTTCCACCTCAAAAGCTCATGTTTTTAAACTTTAAATATCAAGGGAAAGTAAACTGCGTGTGCTGCCCGGCTTTCCCGCTGACATCATACATATTCAGCACCTGGGAGCCGCACGTTAGAGGCTGCTTTCCACCATCAAGTGGCTCAACTGGAGCAACAGGAGATTAAGCGCCTTGCTCGAGGGAACCTTAAAAGTAATTGTTGAGGGAGGCAGTTGTGCTCATTGACTTTTCCCCGTCCACATTTTCCCTGCTGGTAGCAACCGGAGACCCCGTAGTCGCACATTTACTTCTCTAACCACAGCCTTGATTCCCACAGATTTATCATTTTGCCCGATAAATATTTTAACTGCTGCTTGGATACGGTAACCGTATAACGCATCCAAACTTTGAGCGAAACTATAGCAAATCAAAACAAACCGATAAGCTATCAGGTTGAACGGGCCTAATAAACTGGGGTGTTCCACAGGGGAGGGTGTGAGGGTGTGTTACAAATTTAGCTCTGCAGGGCCTTTGAATTCAATCACCCAGGGTGTGAAAGGGCACACTTAATTGTTTTTCAGCCCTGGCAGTGATTGTGCACGTTCAGTTATGTATTAAGAATGTATTTTGCCCAGTTTTAGGCTGCGAGAACGCAACGTTACTACTGCTGAATTTGCTTTCAAATGTGAGACAAAAGGGACCCCCAGATCTGTTCTAAAGTCTTCAGGATGCTACAAGACCCTTTAACTCCTCCTTTTCCAAGCTCGGTCCATCCAATATCCACACCACTTATCCTGCTGTCAGGGTCACGCGGATGCTGGAGCCTATCCCAGCAGTCATTGGGCGGCAGGTGGGGAGACACCCTGGACAGGCGGCCGGGCCATCACAGGGCCGACACACACAATTTTTTGACTACGGCCGATTCACCTGCCCTACATGTCTTTGGACTGTGGGAGGAAACCCACGCAGACACGGGGAGAACATGCAAACTCCACACAGAGGATGACCAGGGATGACCCCCAAGGTTGGACTACCCCGGGGCTCGAACCCAGGACCTTCTTGCTGTGAGGCGACCACGCTAACCACTGCGCCACCGTGCCGCCTCACTGGAAATGCCAAATCAAAATTTCCCAGATAATCTATTAACGCATGTTGGACTGCGGACAACAACGTAAGTAAACACATGTAGGAGGACTTCCAAAGCTCCATGAAAGATATTCTACCAAACCAGAGGTTGCCCAGAAAGGTGCACCTTGTGATAGAAACCTTGTGATAGATCGTTAATAGTAGATCATAGAAAACATGATTGGATATGAAAAATTCCTCCAACATCGTAAGGAATGCGAGTCGATAATATAGGTATTTGTCAAAATGTCCTGCGTCTGTTGGATGTGTAACATACACCATCAAAGTGTTCTCTCATTGTCAATCACCCCACTCTTCCGAGCCGTCCCGGTCGCCGCTCCACCCCCTCTGCCGACCCGGGGAGGGCTGCAGACTACCACGTCTCCTCCCATACATGTGGAGTCGCCAGCCGCCTTTTTTCACCGGACAGTGAGGAGTTTCGCCAGGGGGACGTACCGCGTGGGAGGGTCACGTTAGTCCCCCCAACCGAACAGGCGCCCCGACCGACCAGAGGAGGCGCTAGTGCAGCGACCAGGACACATACCCACATCCGGCTTCCCACCCGCAGACACGGCCAATCGTGTCTGTAGGGACGCCCGACCAAGCCGGCGGTAACACGGGGATTCGAACCGGCGATCCCCGGGTCACCGGACGCCCCTCTATTTTCCAGTAGTGTCATTTTCACTTGCATTTGTGATGGCAGACTCTCCACGTTGATGTGGGATTTTATCCACGTGCCTTATTCAGGATGACACGTGTCTAGAATGTTTCAACGAAACATGCAAACGGCAACAAATACACGAGTTGGTCAACGACTTCCTGAAAGGTCACAAAGTAGCGAAAATGACACGCCTACTTAAGTGAGGACAGGCATAACGCTTCACACCCCTAACACGACGAGCAGCGCTGGACTCGGTGTTTAGAGCCGGAGACTACAGAGCCGCCGGCAGGACCTGCAGTAAAAATAACACAGCCCCAACACTTGATAATTAGAGCCAAAGCTCTTGATGTGGGAAATCTATCAGCCCGGTATTAATTACTCCATAACTCCTCAATTATGAGTCTGATCACAGAACACGCTGGTCGAAATGCCCGCTGAGCAGCGATTCTGGCTTGAGACAGAGCAAGAAGTAAAACAGCTCCTCTAACCGCCATTCTTCTCTTGTGATTTAAAAATCCCAAACTCCAGAACAAAACACAATACTTCCCTCCGCCGCACGAGGAAGGCCACGGTCCGAACCCGTGAAGACCGGCAAGGGGAATATGGCGCGTAGGGAGGCAGCGCAGACACAAAGAGGGCAAAACAAAACGGGGGAGTGAGAATAAAGAAGAGGTTAAATAATAAATATCTAGCGTAACGAGGCCGCCCGGGGACAGGAAGCGTGCCGGAGAAACGGGCTTTTGTGCTCGTGCTCGTTTGACGGCGGCCTCGCGGAGCTGAGCCATGTCCTTCATCACCCCGGACGAAGACGACAACTTCCGCCGTGTCTGTGCCCCCGTGACGGTCGCGTGTCCGCCGTGCCGATGGACCGGCTGACCGTGGCCGCCTTCACCCGGGGGCGGGGGCGGCGGGGGGTCAGGGCGTGTTTGGACAAGCGAAACCTCGGTTGTAATGGCGCCACAAATTGGACGAATGTTTTCCAGGTGCCCCAGAACGGCTCTTTTACTGCTCCGCGGTGACAAGACGGAGCGAACACCGACGTGATCCGGGGGCTCATTTGCCCCCCCTCCCCCACCCACCCGCCCTCCTTTAAGGGCCACCGAGTTCTCTTAAGTGCCTGCGGTCGTGCTTATTGTATGACGCTCGCGATCCGCGGCACGGCAAATTAATTGGCGCGTGGGCCCGGGTTACACCGCCGGAAGAGCCTCCTTCCTCTCCCTCTTGTCACGTTACGGCGGAAGTTTCATTCGCGCACATAATAGAAAGCAACCACTCGTAAAGATGAAGGCTTTTCCCGACAATGTCACAGCACTTCTGGAGGCAGGGAAGTGATGCTATCGAGTTAACTTGATGTATCACGGATACGGCACTCCCCTCGCGCGCCCCGCCCCCCCCCCCGTCCCCCTCTCCTGACATGCATGGACCATTTCATTTGGTATAAATCCCGAGCCTTCAACTCTTAAACGACTTTGGAGTCGTGAACCATGAACGGCACAAGGATTTGTGTGTGTGGGGGGGGGGCAGGCGGGTTGGCGGGACGTCCCTAATTAGAAGGTCTATGGTGAGCTCTCCCTAACGGCCAATGTGTCCGTCGACTGCCCTGCGCCCCGCTGACGTGTCCTTGAGCAAGGCAGCGAACCGTTATGCGTTATGTCAGTGAAAGGCAGACGGGGTAACGGCGTGGGCTGCATACAGCACGCTCATCCGAGACCGCCTGAGCGGTCCGCAGGAGCTCGGCTGTCCCGACAAGTCGCCATTAAAGTCAAAATCCGGTTGATTTACATGCAGACTAAGCTCTTGTTGGTCCTCCTCCCTGTTGCTGGAGTATTCAACGTGCGAGCTCATCCACAAACGTCCAATTAAAGTAAATGCTTCTGTGGTTGTTCAGGGTGATGGTTCCCGCGGGAAGCGCGCGATGTTTATGTCATCAACATGGCAGCCGAATGTGGAGGCAAAAGGCAGATGGCGAAAAAACATAAAATAATGGCTTACGAGCAGATATGGCAGAACAAGCTGGTAAAAGACCTTTAGCAACATTCACTAAAACATCGATAGCTTAAACTCACTTCAATAGCGGTTTTTGTTTGGACCCCTCCCCCCCCCTTTGTTTTCCCTATTGCACCCGGCCAATTACCCCACTCTTCCGAGCCGTCCCGGTCGCTGCTCCACCCCCCTCTGCTGATCCGGGGAGGGCTGCAGACTACCACATGCCTCCTCCCATACATGTGGAGTCACCAGCCGCTTCTTTTCACCTGACAGTGTGGAGTTTCGCCAGGGGGACATCTCAAGTAATTGGCTGGGTACAATTAGGGAGAAAAAAAGGGGGGAAACCCCCCCCAAAAAAAACCATATAGGATTCTCCACTGTGAAGGTGTGAATGGTCGCTGAGAGCTGGCTGTACTGACTGGTCAACACATCTAGTGGTCGTTTCAAATGTTGAAAATGGAAGAAAAAAAAACAATAATCTGCATTGGTTTATAGACACCGTATTCCTGTTTCCTTAAGTTGTTACGCTTTTTCATCTTCGGTTAAAATAACTGTACACTTAACACCCTCCTGCCTTGTACGCACCTTGCTCTTCCTTCTAGACCAAGTCATCCCGCCCGTTCATCATGGGATCAACGCCGCACTACGCCCACGTGGTGAAGTTATGGCGGTCACTGTTACACGTGACCTGTTTGTGGGAGTACTGATAGTTCCCCTTTGGCAGTTTATCTCAACAGGTGCCGCAGCGCTGAGGGTTTATGATAAAAAGGGGAACATGATCTCACCTACTGTATGAACGGGCATCAGGTCCCGAGGCGGGTGTGCTTGAAAAGCACCGTCTTTCCCACCCGTTAGCGATCCGTAGCTCTGCTCAACACCTAATCCATAGACTAATTTCACACTTAAGTCTGACACTGATTCCATTTAGCCCGCATCAGGACGGACATTGTGCGCTTTGGACCGTCTTGCCAACAGCAACACATTTCAACATACTTTAATACGCCTACACCCGCACACCCACACCCGGCGTGTGCTATCGACTCCACACTGGCAACACATAATGACTTTCATCGCCCTCCGCATCTCTCGGACAGATACCCTTGAGCAGACTAGGCGGTCAGTTTCCTGTTTCATTTGCCTCCAGTCATGCAAGGCCGCTCCAGTGTCTCCGACCGTCTCCCTGCGCTAAATCAAAGACGCCGCAGGGCGGCCAGCCATGGCGGTGACTCTTTTTATGGTATTCTATAGGATCTGTGTTATTGGGAGAAATGAAATGTATGGCCACAAAGACTTACCGCCCCCCCCCCGCCCTATGGGTCGAAGGCGTCGAGTCACATTCAAGACCAGCGGCCTCCTTCCCTCTAACCAAATCGTATCACGGGGAACCTCATTAAGGTGCAACACCGGAGAGCTTAGGGGGTTTATTCTGCTCAGCCTCCTCGGGGTTTGTTATCAAGCTGTGACAGTTTCCATTTGCAGGTGTTAGATACTGTTTCAACTCCCCTCCCTCACTCTTTCCCACTCTCGCTCCCATTCTTCTTACCCTTTCTCTCTCCTCTCTCTCCCCCCTCCCTTGTCACAAAAAATGACACCAAGTGTCAGCAGCCACTGATTTGTAATTTTGTGCTGAGGGGGGGTGAGTTGGGAAGATGGTTTGAACTGCACTGCACCAAAATCATCTCAACATGTGACCCGGGCCATGAAACCCCTGCATGACACACAGACTCGAATCAGGGTTTCACCATTTGCAAGAATGCTACTTTAAGTCTTTAAAATGACTGAAATGATACCGCCACCGCCACATGTTCTCCCCACAGAGGCCACGGGTGCATACGAAAAGTTTCTGGACTCACGGCCCAATAAGTCCCTTTGGATAGCTGCATCCACCATATAGCTGCATCCACTAGATAGCTGCATCCACCAAATAGCTGCATTCACCATATAGCTGCATCCACAAAATAGCTGCATCCACCATATAGCTGCATCCACCAGATAGCTGCATCCACTATATAGCTGCATCCACCAGATAGCTGCATCCACTATATAGCTACATCCACCAGATAGCTGCATCCACTATATAGCTGCATCCACCAGATAGCTACATCCACCAGATAGCTGCATCCACTATATAGCTGCATCCACCAGATAGCTGCATCCACCATATAGCTGCATCCACCAGATAACTTCATCCTCCAGATAGCTGCATCCACCATATAGCTGCATCCACCATATCATCCACCATATAGCTGCAGCCACAAGATAACTGCATCCACCATATAGCTGCATCCACCATATCATCCACCAGATAGCTGCATCCACCATATAGCTGCATCCACAAGATAACTGCATCCACCATATAGCTGCATCCACAAGATAGCTGCATCCACAAGATACCTGCATCCACTATATAGCTGCATCCACAAGATAGCTGCATCCACTATATAGCTGCATCCACAAGATAGCTGCATCCACCAGATAGCTGCATCCACTATGTAGTTCATGTTCAATCACACTTGATCCCTCAAGCACATGTTTTATATATAAATGATATATAATTCACATTGCAATGAGTGTGTGTGTGTGTGTGTGTGTGTGTGTGTGTGTGTGTGTGTGTGTGTGTGTGTGTGTGTGTGTGTGTGTTGAACAAGCACCTTACTGTGATTTCTGCTGATGGGCTGTGCAGTAGAGGGATAAGGACTCGAGTGATTGGGGCAGGGCCGCTGCTGGCCATTTGGGTGCCCTAAGCGTAATGGCTTTGTGGTGACCCCGCCCCCCCCTAAAAAAGCCACACACACACACACACACACACACACACACACACACACACACACAGCAAATCTTAGTATAAATACATTAATCAAACAATTATGTATGCTTATCCATCCATCCATTATCCAAACCGCTTATCCTGCTCTCAGGGTCGCGGGGATGCTGGAGCCTATCCCAGCAGTCATTGGGCGGCAGGCGGGGAGACACCCTGGACAGGCCGCCAGGCCATCACAGAGCCTAATGAATATAACTAATTATTATGGTTTGGACATGTGTGGAGGAGAGATGCTGGGTATACTGGGAGCAGGATGCTGAATATGGAGCTGCCAGGGAAGAGGAGAAGAGGGAGGCCAAAGAGGAGGTTTATGGATGTGGTGAGGGAGAACATGCAGGTGGCTGGTGTGACAGAGGAAGATGCAGAGGACAGGAAGAGATGGATCTGCTGTGGCGACCCCTAACGGGAGCAGCCGAAAGTAATAGTAGTAGTAGTAGTAGTGGTAGACATTCATACGGGAAGGAAAATATGATTAATAAACTATAACTTGAGAAAAATCTTAAATTCCTTGATCTATCCATCCATCCATCCCGTATCCAAGCTGCTTATTCAAACTAGGGTTGCGGGATGCTGGAGCCTATCCTAGCAGTCATTTGGCTGCAGGCGGGGAAACATCCTGGACACACCGCCAGTCCATCACAGGGCCGACACATTCACACCCAGGGACAATTTAGTATGTCCGATTCACCTGACCTACATGTCTTTGGACTGTGGGAGAAAACCGGAGCCCCTGGAGGAAACCCACGCAGATACGGGGAGAACATGCAAACTCCACACAGAAAGGACCTGGGATGACCCCCAAGGTTGGACTACCCCGGGTTCGAACCCAGAACCTTCTCGCTGTGAGGTGACCGCGCTAACCACTGGGCCACCGTGCCGCTAAATATCTAAATAAAACATAATCAATATAAAATGCGTACAAACCTATATAAAAATGGTTACGAAAATACCTTTCAATTGTCTTGTAAATACTACTACTTTAAAAGAAAATCGGTGAAACAGAAAGCAAATGTGCAACTGCATTCAGCAACAACTATGTACACAGATAAACAGCTCTGATAGAGCAGAAGCTTCTGTAGTAATGCACTCTTTTCTGCAACTCCACTTCTTCTTCTTCTACTACTACTACTACTACTACTACTGCATTATCAACAGGAACAAGAACAGCAAAGTACCAGTACATTTGTGCGTACTAGGCTACGGGGTGTATAATTGTTGTACAGTGCTACTTGGCTACGTCTCTAGAGAAAACTCATATTTTTATAGCCTGCAAAGCTGCCCTTCATAAAGCCACCCGAACTACAAACGGACAGTAAAATGACGCAGACAGAATCCCGCTATGACATGAGCGTTTCAGTTGATTATACATGAGCATGAATAACGTTACTCCTCTTACTAGGGGTGTAACGGTACACAAACTCGGTACAACAGATATGTGTTAGCATGTTTGATGTGGGGGGACAGTGGTTAGCGCGGTCGCCTCACAGCTAGAAGGTTCTGGGTTCGAGCCCCGGGGTAGTCCAACCTTGGGGGTCGTCCCGGGTTGTCCTCTGTGTGGAGTTTGCATGTTCTCCCCGTGTCTGTGTGGGTTTCCTCCGGGGGCTCCGGTTTCCTCCCACAGTCCAAAGACATGTAGGTCAGGTGACTCGGCCATACTAAATTGTCCCTAGGTGTGAATGTGTGTGTGTGTGTGGGCCCTGTGTGACGGCCTGGCGGCCTCTCCAGGGTGTCTCCCCGCCTGCCGCCCAATGACTGCTGGGATAGGCTCCAGCATCCCCGCCCGCGACCCCGATAAGCGGTTCGGATAATGGATGGATGGATGGATGGATGGACAGATGTTCGATGTGTTTCCGCACACATACCACACAACTGTCGAAAAACGCCCACACCCTGCCCTGGTCCGATCCACCACTCCCCGTCCATGGCCGTCACAGTTAACTGGGGACCCGGCCTTTCCCCACACAGCTGATTTGAAAGAAGCGAACGGGTCTTCTAGCTGCCTTGAGTCATTTGCACTCGCCATGGTGTGACTGACTCAGTCGGACACCAGTCAGCTTGAACTAATCTTAGCATGCTATGTTGCTAACTTTCTAAGGTTTCTGGATGGTTCCACATGACACTCGTTAATCTTCACATACAGGCTACCACATATTCTCCTTAGGATTGCATGCACCGAACCGTAGCGTCCGTACCGTGCAGCTCGGGACGTACTGACGTACCGGTACACCGGTACCTCTTATCCAATCAGCTGACTCATTACCGTTGCCAGTCTCTCGCCATAACATATACAGGGCAGCACGCCATTCAATTTTTCCCCTACGCCACAGGAAGATGGGGGAGGGGGGCACCGTGATTCTTTTTTCTTTTTTCTTTTTTAAATTTCGAGCAGTTGTGTCTATCTTGTATTGCCTGTAATGGTCTAATGGTGCCTATTATAGTTGTGCTTTATGTTAAATTTAGATAATGCATCGTTATGATTAACATTTTAAACCAAACTTTATTTAAATCCAATTCAAAACATTACAAAGAGAACATAAACATACATAAAAAAGAAAAACAATCATAAACAACACAGCAGGGGACAATGACAAACAAAAAACAAAAAAATTAAATACACATGTTCAAGTTGTCGTATATTTTCGAAGTCTTACAGGCTTTTTTGTTTTTAATATTTTGCAGAGATTCAAAATAATAGTTGAGTTGCATCTTAAACTGAATAATATGCCGTCTTTTACTTGACCGCCTGCATTTGTCAGTGTAACATTTACCATATAAAATAAAGGGATTTAACACAAAAAAATAATTCTCTATCCTGGGTTTTCTTTTTTTATAAAAAAAAATAAAATATTGTGGCGATACACAAATGAGGGTAGATTCACCAGGGGCTGCTGCTCCTTTAAGGCAGACGTTCAGCGTGATGACGTAGGCACCGCTTAGGGTTTCCGGGGTGGAGCCATGTTAGCAGCAGCCTAGCGGTTAGCTGGTTGCCAGGAGAGCCATAGAAAGAGAGAGTTACGTCAATGAGGGGTCAGAACGCCAGAGGGTCACGTGGTTCATGTAGCCGCCGAATAGTTCCAAACGAAGCTTGGCGGGTAATTTAAATGAACTGCTTAGCCGCGATTTCTGGTAACTACTAACCGATATTTTCAGATTTTTACATTTATATATAGATATAGATATATCCCAACGTGACACATATTCTATGCGCACTGTTTGGAACTAACCGGGGCTCCCATGATCCGCCATTGCTGTTAAATAATTGGCCCATTGACGTCTACGGAGGTGACGTAACTCTCTCTTTCTAGGGCTCTGGTTGCCAGGAGAGATTGCGCTGTATCGGTGTCGTTTTGTGTGGCGAGTAAACGGAATTGCCTCGACTCGATCTCTCCGTCTCCTCATTGCTGCCCTCCCACAACATCCTCTTTGTTCAAGTGAGCTTCAACACCACCTATTCTTTCAAACATACGTTCAGCCTGGAGCCAAAAAAGTTTCACACACACTCATTCATAAAACAAGTGTGAAATCGTTTCAACGTCATAACCGCAAAAAAAACACGTTTTACATCAAGGTCACGTTTGCATGTTTTAAGCGTCTGATTAATTGGATAAACGAGACGAATTATTGTGAAATACACATCTTTAACTTTGTTGGTGACACAAAACTCGTCACTAAAGCTCATTATGATTAATATCGCCGGTGCCCCAGCGCGAGACGTGGTTGCGTAACGTAACGTCATGACGCAGTGTGCGTGTACGTAGCGGCGGCGGTGAAATACAGACCCGGTAGAACTCACAGAGGAGTCGATTGTTTCCGGCCACTGTACTGGCGCCCAACCTCACGTCCGCAGCCGCCTGGGATTAATGGCGGGCAGGCTGTGGTTCACACAGCGCTCGCATCAACAGTCGGCCATGAATATTCACCCGGCTCGTATCAACCTTCAAGGCTCATGCTTTAATCCGAGTACGATGGTTAAAGTACAGAAGAAGAAAAATAAATAAATACATGAATGGCATGTTAAGTCCATTGCATGAAGTCCCGGGTATTGCCCACAGGAGACTAATGGCTTTTTATCAAGGATCCCTGGAGGGCTGTAGCCCTGCAACTCCAACAGCACGGCTTCCATTAACGCAAGGCGGGCTCAACTCAAGAGTGCATTTTCTAAAATGCACCTGTTTTAAAAGTAAAATGAGCGACATTAGCAAGACAAACAACCCACGCTCCTTCTCCCTCGTCTCCACAAAGAGCCACCTTGAGGCCTTGAGGACCGGGCCTCCTCGCTGCAGTTCTAACTGACATGGTTGCATTTTTTTTCCCAAACTGCTCACAATAAAGCCGCTAAACGTCAGAGAGGTGCACCAATGTGATCCTTTTTTTTTTTTAACAATCTGCACAACAACAAAAAAAGGAGGCGAAACGTTAAGATACGAAATTGGCAGTGTTCAATAAGGGAAATAATGGCCAACCATCCGGGGCGGGGGTTTCCATCACACTGCCTCGGTACAAGGTCATTTAACTCCATGTCCTTGTTAAAGCAGAAGTATAAACAGACTCATCATTAAACAGCTGCTTTCAAGTGAGTCACATTTACATTTCAGTCTAGTTCATTAAGCACAGACAGTTAAATCCGCAGTACATTTTACAGAGACGGATCGCATTAGCTGACCCGCTCACACTTCAAAACAACAGGTTTAGTGTTTACCCTCTTTCACCCAACTAAATTCTCGGCCACGCTGCACTGAAAAAGCACGACTGTAATAAGGCACCTTGAACAATGAAGTCCACATACACTTTTTATAGTGGGATAATAGATGCTTTTAACTCTTGCCACTTAGCATAACATGGCAGCAATATGAATGTTGCAGAAATATTATGTTGGGGCACTATTGTATTTCTGTGATATTTCAACGAGGCATCAGTTAAAGATGACAAACTAGCTCAATGCCATCCCAGATAGCAAAACTGCTGTGGCCCGGACCCGTCCCACACCGACAATTCATCCGGCCCACATACCGCGTGGAACGAGGGCACTTGGGCGGTCCGTTCCTGTTTGCCAGATCTGGGCCAGAACCAAGCCATAGCAATGCCGCATGTGCCATATATTTGCCAAAGGTGGCCCATATTTGTTTTGTGATATTTGGGCCATATTCACCATTTATCACACGGGCCACTTCAGGGTCACATCCAGATCACATGTTGCACAGAGCACCACATCTTTGCCAGAAAAGGCCCACATTTGATTTGGCATATTTGGGTCATATTTGTTATTATCCATGTGGGCCACTTCAGGCTCACATCCATTTTGTCAGGGCCAGAAGAAGGCCATCAGTGCCTGAAGTGGCCCAAATCCGGATGCTATCTGGGATAGTGCAGTAGTGGGTGAGGATACATGAAAACACCGCTAAAGAAAATAGGGACTAACATGACCTCACAAGTTGACTGTATTCTGCAAACCAGCAAATAATCCGCTGCTGATCTCAGCACAGGAGAACTGGAGGAACCAAAAATAATTCGCCTTATTCACCTCGCCGCCACACGGAAGTGTGATAGCCTCCAATATTAAAACTCCACTACAAAAATACAATTTCAAGAGTAGGATTAACCCGTCACAGGTGGAAATCATCTCTGTAGCTACAACAGAACCTTCCCCATGGCTGAGCTATGTTTTCTTACTGTAGTTTTATGAATGAAAGTCAATCAGCAGAGCAGCCATTCACCATCACTCACTGTATATATCATGAAAACTGCGATGGTTAAACACATTTGAAGCCTTTTAATAAGGGCTTTGAAATTATGATAGCCTTACTGATTAAGCCTGATTATGATAGCCCTGAGGCAAATTTGTAATTTGTGATATTGGGTCTGCAGCCCTCCTCGGATCGGCAGATCGGGTGGAGCAGCGACCGGGATGGCTCGGAAGAGTGGGGTAATTGGCCGGGTACAATTGGGGGAGGAAATTTTTAAAAAAAGCAGTAAGTCATTTAAACATACGATGGCTCTAAAGTTTAAAAAGGGGGTGGTTTGTTGCCAAGTTCAAACACCAGAGAGAGAAGGGGAGATGTGCACACCTAGTTTCACGGGTAATTACACCAAAAGGTGGTTGTACTCAAAACGTGCTGAAGAGGAATCTTCTGCGCACCTTTACCTGTTGATACTCTCAGCTACTCGACCCTGTAACAGGCTAAGTGGCAGGAGGATGTGGCAAGCTTAACGTCACCGGTGCTGAAACAACAACAACAGGATGAAAACACCCACACTGCAATTCCCTCTTCTTCACTAAAACCAATTTTCTCCCTGCCACCATCACTGAGAGGGCCCTCTGCTTTGAGCTCAGCCATTTGGGCATGGACCCAGCGGCGTCTAATCCTTCTTTCCACTTTACCTCCTATCTGTATCGGCACCTCTCTCTGGCTTCATTGTGCCACCTCTGATCTCACACATATTGTCCCAGTTTACTAACCACAAAGAGCTGGTGGACCACACTGAATGGCACTGGAACCGGCCAATCAAGAGCTCACATTCAGTCACATGTGCCATATCCAATAATGCAAGGTCAGAAGTGTGCATGCTATTATTGATTGTTAATTTATTGACTACTACTACTACTACTACTTTCGGCTGCTCCCGTTAGGGGTCGCCACAGTGGATCGTCCGTCTCCATCTCTTCCTGTCCTCTGCATCTTCCTCTGTCACACCAGCCACCTGCATGTCCTCTCTCACCACATCCATAAACCTCCTCGTTGACCTTCCTCTTCTCCTCTTCCCTGGCAGCTCCATATTCAGCATCCTTCTCCCAATATACCCAGCATCTCTCCTCCACACATGTCCAAACCATCTCAATCTTGCCTCTCTTGCTTTGTCTCCAAACTGTCCAACCTGAGCGGTCCCTCTAATATACTCGTTCCTAATCCTGTCCTTCTTCATCACTCCCAGTGAAAATCTTAGCATCTTCACCTCTGCCACCTCCACCTCCAGCTCCACCTCCTGTCTTTTCGTCAGTGCCACTGTCTCCAAACCATATGACATAGCTGGTCTCACTACCATCTTTTAAACCTTCCCTTTAACTCTTGCTGGTACCCTTCTGTCACAAATCACTCCTGACACTCTTCTCCACCCACTCCACCCTGCCTGCACTCTCTTCTTCACTTCCTGCTACTTTGGACAGTTGACCCCAAGTATTTAAACTCATACACCTTCATCACCTCTACTCCTTGCATCCTCATCATTCCTCTGTCCTCCCTCTCATTCACACATAGGTATTCCATCTTGCTCCTACTGACTTTCATTCCTCTTCTCTCCAGTGCATACCTCCACCTCTCCACCACCTGCTCCCTACTCTCCCAGCAGATCACAATGTCACCCACAATGTTAATTTGTTGACTGGTTGATTATAAAGACTAAAGCTCCGTTATTCAAGAATGCTTGACATCGACTCAACAATATAATTATACCCCGATATTCACTGATCAGGATAAAAACCACAACTGCAGATGACTGCACCCTTTAAAATGTCAGTTTCCTCACAAAGGCAGTTTCATAGCTACAAACTCTGATATAATTCCGTAATGAAGCTTCACTATTGATGTTTTTTATTTTGTGTGTGTTTGAGTTGGTGTCATTGTGTTCAAATATCTCATATCTGGCTCAGCCATGAGCCATCCATGCATCTGACTCTTCTATTTGCTGATATTACGTTTCATCTATCTGTCAAACACTTGAAACGACTCGACGTTGTCTTCACTAATATAAGCCTGCGACCCTGTGTTTCATGCTACGCAAGTGTACCAAGAAAACCCAGCATGTGCCCCCCTGGCACTGCTAGCTAGTATTGCTAGTAAAGGAGCTGGGCCTGAGAGTAGGACCATTGTACGCCGGCCTGATTAGGATGGCCAGGGAGTCTGTGTACGCCGGCCTGATTAGGATGGCCAGGGAGTCTGTGTACGCCGGCCTGATTAGGATGGCCAGGGAGTCTGTGTACGCCAGCCTGATTAGGACGGCCTTGGAGCAGGAACGACACCTGCAAAACAACACGAGGAAAACGTAATCGACAATGACGAAGGGAAACCAAGAAGAAGAAGATCACGCCTGTCTCCGAAAAGCACCACGCCTTGTTGTTTTAGTATATATCACTACGTGCTTCTGTTATTTGGCAGGCGACTCCCGGTTGCACCGAGGGTACGTCTCCGGCGCTGCAGCATTACCCGTGAACTATTTGTTGTGTGCCAAATAAAATGACATGAACCAGCAAGAAGTCGTCTGACTTCTTATTTGCCTGTGTCGACCTGAATCAAAGAGCCGGGCCAGTCTTTTGCGAAAGATAAGACTCAACACTAGGACGGGCCCCCTCATTTTCTACTATCGAGTGTTTCCGAACAACAGGGGGCCGGTTGGAAGACGGGGGCTTACATCTTCCTCTGGAACAAAAGGTCTTCGAGTCACAAGCAGCTGAGGGCGGGTGGAGCATCAGGACACCATCCTCTGGAGGACTCCTGCACAGCAGGCCCAATGAAACCCGCACATGTCACACCCGCTTCCCGGCACCCATCCCGTGCATATGAAGTCTTCAAAAGGGCTTGGGGGGGTCCCATCTCTTTTAATCTGCCGTCCTTCAATCAACAGCGAACGCGGGGGGGGGGGGGGGCGTCCCTAAAGAACATCACCCCAGCCTAATTATTTTCCTCGCTAATTGGTGAAACATGACAATTACGTCTAATTGAGTACACCTCTGCACTCTCAGAGCGACGACAGGCGCCATGCCGGTGTTGAACATAGCACAGCTGCATGTCACAGCTGCATCACACACACACACACACACACACACACACACACACACACACACACACACACACACACACATACACAACTAGACACACACACATACACACAACTAGACACACACACACACACATACACAACTAGACACACACACACACACACACACATACACAACTAGACACACACACACACAACTAGACACACACACACACACACACAACTAGGCAGACACACAACTAGACACACACTGTGTCTCCCCAGTTGTACTTTGCCAACTACCCCACTCTTCCGAGCTGCCCCGGTCGCTGCTCCTCCCCCCTCTGCTGATCCGGGGAAGGCTGCAGACTACCACATGCCTCCTCCCATACATGTGGAGTCGCCAGCCACTTCTTTCACCTGACAGTGAGGAGTTTCACCAGGGGGACGTAGCCCATGAGAGGATCACGCTATTCCCCCCCAGTTCCCCCTCCCCCCCGAAACAGGCGCCCTCACCGACCAGAGGAGGCGCTAGTGCAGTGACCAGGACACATACCCACATCCGGCTTCCCACCCGCAGACACGGCTAATTGTGTCTGTAGGGACGCCTGACCAAGCCGGCGGTAACCCGGGGGATTCGAACCGGCGATCCCCGTGTTGCTAGGCAACGGAACAGACCGCCACGCCAGCCGGACGCCCTTAGCACGTTGTCTTCTGTGAAGAACCTCACAGCAGACCCGCTCCTGACTTGGCTGCCCGTGTGTAACCTCCGTACACTGCGTTCAGCACGGTAGCGGCTTCATCAAACACAGCACCGGAAGCCCCTTCACCGCCATCACAGGCACCTCCCGAGTCCCACGGCCTCCCTATTAGGCCCCGCCCAGTTCAATTCGGAGGGCAAAGCACATAATGAATTACCATTTTATAATATCTCTAATAACTCTAATAGCTATTGACAAAGAGCGCGGCTCTCTCGCGCCGTGCCCAGCCAACAATTACCAAACAAATGAGAGCCCGTGACTCCGAGCCCCAGTTGTTTGTCGTCCATTAACAACGCGGATGATTCTTATCGGGAAGCCGTCACAGGGAGTTGAGGGAGAGCCTCATTATCAGCTTGCTTTATTTGTTTTCGGCCAGGACCCATTATGTGAAACGGCACATTTTCGATGGGCCCAGGCGCCCGGCGGTGTTGCGTGGTCGGCAGAACAGTGTCCTTGGTACTGTCACGGGGAGGAGGAGGAGGAGGGGGGGGGGTGGTGGTGTTTTGGCCTTCACGCTCCGCAGAGCTCCTCCTCTCCTGCAACTTTCCCCCTCCGAACTCGCTAATGAGGCCGAGACAGAAGTCAGACAGCTGTGAGGGCCAAAATAGGCCTCCGAAAGCGACGTAGGTACGCTTGCGGGGGCCTGCCAATTTAACATCCCCACATCTTCGGCGAGCCCGTCAGCTCGCCTCTGTGTGTGTGTGTTTCTGAGCTCGGCCCTGCCATAGCTGCCTGCTCACGTCCATCAAGTCCTGCCCGGCTCCCTAGGAAAACGGCAGCCCGGATGAGGGCCTGGGAATATTTCTCTTCCGGAGGGACTCGAGTGCAGCTCTCAATATGGGTGGCTGTCATTGCCGTGAAGATAACTCACTGAAACTACTGGGAAAACCCCCCCCCCCAAAAAAAAACCCCCTCACCTCGCACCCTGAGAAAGTAATACCACCTCGCAAGTAATTGACAAACTATGTCATTCCCAGTGGCACCAGCAGTCAGACTGCATTAGTCCGACCTCAAAAGAAATCCATCTGATTGTGCCGCCGCCGCCGCCGGCCCCCCTCCGTTTCCCCTCTGTTTCCTAACATGCCCATTTGTCACTCCACCCCAACGTTTGACTAACTACAGCTTTCTGGCCTTACTTAGGAAGGGGCTACGGCGAGCCGGCACATTATGCAGAGTTGAATACAGCGCCGACGCCCCCTATTCCACTGACTCAACACAGCTCCAATAAACTAAACACTTGCCGATAAGTCATCGCTCGCTTTCGATTATTCCGCCGCTAAAAGCCGACGAGCTCCGTCACAGTAAAACCGTGCAAGCGAGAGCATCGAGGAGGAAGAGGGCCGGCGGTGCTGTTTAATGTATGGCGGGGGGGGGGGGGAGGAGGGGGGGAGTCGTGCAGGTTAAGGAAGCGACGGGCAGAGTGGGAGATAGAGGGGTGACGGGGGTCGTCCGCGCGCTTCATATCCCAGGAATAATTTATGTGGAGAGAGGGGGAACGGGGGAGGGGGGGGGGCAATCTCGTGACATCTGCCTCTGGTGGTGATTACCGCAGATATTTCTCCTGACAACCTGTGGCGTCTCGCTCGGCTCCCGCGGCAGGGAGGGGGAGAGTAGCGGCGTTTGATTGATATTCTGGGCGTGGCGGCGCGCTCTGCCAGAATTGCATGTCTAAACAAAAAAACGCGGCCCATTGAAATTCTGACTCAGGCTTGCCCTAGTTCCCCCTCATATACATTTATATTGTTTGGGGCGGGGCTTGGCAACGGGGACTTAGCATATAAGACATTAGCTTATAAGTAAGTGTGTGTCAGCCAAGTACCTTTCCCTCTTCTTCGGTGCCGTGATATCTCGGGATGCTGCGAAAGATGTGGCGATCCAGATAATAAACCCCCCCCCCTCCCCCCCCCCCCACCGTAATCAGCCTTTTTTCGTTTGCACTGCTGACAGGGGGTATCGGCGAGTGCAGAAGTTTCCCTGTGATCACAAACAGACAGCGGCGTTTGTATAGAGTAGGCAATTCTCCGTGTTTGGATTATTTCCGCGGGGGGACCGCCGTTATCAGGACGGGGGGCGCGGGACACGTTTCGGTCGCCGTTCTCGACATCCTCAACGCGGCCTTCGTGACGTGTTATCGCTCTGCGCGGTACCTTCACTTTGTCTGCCTTGCCTTTCAATGCCGGTCACCCGGTCTGGAAAAAGAGACCACGAATGAGCTGCGAGGCCCTGCGGGCCGGGGCCCACGCCATGCGCTGGCGACGCCTTAGGGGCTGGCTTCAGCTAGTGGTCCATGTTGGATGACGTCTCTCACCCGTTCCCCTGTCTCTCTACCTGTTTTTTCCCCTCCAAAGACCAGAAATTATAGTCTTTAAAAAAACACGATAAGGACAACCTCAGTTTTACTCACGCAGTTAAAGCTGAAACCTGTGATTTCCCTGATCTGTCCCTCCATCTGACGGTGACACCTACAAACAGGGTGCTGCAGCCATTGTCAGCTGGTGTGCTGCCGGCTCAGCAGTAAATAGTCCCTGCCCTTGTAAAGATGGCATGCTCACACCGAAGCTAACATGGGCCATATAAAGTCTTACAAACTACATCAAACGCCGGTTTACCGGTATCCCGTAGAGCTGAGTCAGTTCATCAACACACCAAGTTTATCGAGAGAAATGTGTCATCACTCACCTAAGTGACCTCTCCAGCCTAAACTGGCTGCAGGTATCTCCACCCTTATAAACAACACAGTGGCCACCTAACACAGGTCTCATATGCAAACTGCCGGGACCATTAAGTAGAGTTACAATGGCCATGTGTACTATTCACAGAGGATTTGGGAATAGTGCAATCACAGCATTGTAAGATAGCAACATATGTACTCTTAGCGCCCCCCCCCCTCGGTTCACGGATGGTCATTCCCTCCACATGTAGAGGACCTCTTTGACTCCTTGTTCAAACCAACGTTCCTTCCTATCAAGGCTGTGCACATCCTCACCCCTGAAAGAGTGGCCACTGGCCTGTAGATGGTGTGGACTGTGGAGTCCAGGACTGACATGCTAGCTCTCCTGTGGTGTGCCATCCTCTTGGCCAGCGTTTGTTTGGTTTCCCCGGTGTACAAGTCATGGCAATCCGCCTGGCACTTAACAGTGTACACTGTACTGCTCTGTTTGTGCCGGGGGACTCGAACCTTGGCGTGGACCAATTTCTGACGCAGCATGTTTTGGGGTTCGAAATCAACCAAGACCACGGAGGGGCCCGAGAGTACATCTGTCGCCATCTTACAGTGCTGTGATTGCAGCTATTCCCCAAACTTCTGTGAGTAGTACACGTGGCCATTGTAATTAATGGTCTGGCAATTTGCATATGAAACCTGTGCTGGGTCGTTGGTTTTAGTCGTTGTGCCACTCTGCTGTTTATAAGGGTGGAGATACCCGCAGCCAGGTATCCCCACTCGGGAACTCACTTAGATGAGTGATGTAATGTTTCTCCCACTAAGCTTCGAGTCCAGATGAACTGATCCAACTTTCTGGGATCTCTATACCTGGGTTATTAAGCATGCATCAAGACATGTTTTACTGGTAATATCGGATGTAGAATCGGTAGATGATCTGTCCGACCGAAGCATCGCCATCTCATCACGTTTCATCCTTGTTCCCATTTGTGTAGGATTGCATTTGCTGCTGCACCAGTGTTCGTCCTACCCAGTCAACAGCAGTATGTATATAACGAGTGTCTCCAACCATGGCAAAGATGCCAGTTAGCTCCATGTAACCCGACTCCACGGACCAGACAGATAGAATAACTATTTACTGATAGAGAGAATCCGGGATTTCAGCTTCGGCGGTACGCCCGTTTATTTTTAGAAAGACGTGCTTCAAAGAGGCAACAAGGTCACACATATCACACAGGGCGTAGACAGGTATACGGCCATTTTTACGAGTTTCTCCAAACCCAATCAAAGAGTCAAATCCTTGGCGTTGCAGCATGTGATAGGGCCCGATCTGTCCAAATTAGGTTTCCGCTGGTGCAGAGCATTCACACCTGCAGCCTGTGCGGGCCCGGGCACCGGGGGAGGGCGCAGAGAGTGATCACCTGACTGGAGCCATGCAGCAGACAGGTGCAGGGATAATTTAAAACCAATTCTCTCCCTTGCAGAGACTAAACAAACATCTTTGTTTGCCTGTACCATTAAGGTGTCAGATATGCTTAGCGCTGAAGGTCATCCGGAGGCATGCCTCGGCGCTCCGGCTTGACCTAATGATGCAGGTAGATTCAATTGAAATGCCAAAGCGAAGGCAGCGGCGAAGCACCCCCGTGCTGTCTGTCGTTCCCTATCGCTCATCTCGCCCGGCCGCCTGCTAAATGCATCACAAAGGACATCAGGCTCATATTGCGTAAACCGCTGTCGGCTGAAGGAAAACCATGCATCTGCATAAATAATAGTGTGAGCGGGACACAGGTTGCACCGCTTTTTTTTCCTTCTTACCGGTACCCACCGTTAGTTTTTCTTTGCTGTTGTTTTCGTTGCTTTTACCCAGTCCCCCAGCTGCAGCAGAACATCATACTGCTCCATGAACTGTCCCAGTTTGTGTAATCTTATCATTACACAGCCTGCTGTTTAATGTTGTCATGGTGTTTTTCCTTTTTTTTCTTCCTCTTCTTCTGGTGCTGCCATTCCTCGGGCCGGTCTATAACAAAAAGCAGATTCTATATCTCAAGGTGACGTCCCGATTTAATGAGGTTAAATAAGAATACATTTCCTCTGTATCAACTCAATTACAGTCAGGCGTGCAGGCGGCTGGACTCGTCCCAACGGGGATTCTGCAGGGAAACGAGGAGACACCCTGTGCAGGATGCCAGTCAATCACACAGCTCCCACGTCACACCAATGGGCAATTTAGAGTCTCCAATTTGCCTCTCCATCCATGTCTTTGGACCGTGGAGGGAGCCCACGTGACCATAGGAGCTTGCAAACTCCACGTGGAAGAGCGGTGTTTGAACTCAGGAACGCCTTATTGTCAAGTATCAGCACAAACCACGCATGCAATTGCAGGCTTTTAGTGCTCAACTAATGCAACATTTAAGTTACCGTACACACTTTCAGTCTGGGGGCAGGAATGAACTGATACCCACAGTACAGTTAGTCCATTTTTTTCTCTTTCTGTGATGGCAGAGTTGCAGAAACCTAACCAGCCTTTGCTGAATGTCTCGTCTTGTTGTTGAACACAACCAGACTGAGCTAGCATACATTACAGCTCCGAACAGCAGGCGAGGACGAACAAATCAATGCAGTTTATCCTTTAGCTAACCTCAGCGCTCACAACATCGTCTCAGCACAAATCGCCTGAGAGCGTAACACAGATATTTTCAGATATGGGGAAAACACAAAAGGAGTCTAAACACACACCGAAGGACGGGTGAGTAGTGGGGATGGGTAGCCACACAGCGCTCAGGATATTTTGGATTTGGTCAAAAACTACGACTTGAAAGGGGCAATCCTATATTTGATGAAATAATTTAAAGTCTCGTTTATTTGTTGATAAAGATAATTGGAATTGTCTACCCCTGTCTTTGTGCCATTAGCAATCACACTGCAACCTTACTCTCCTGAGAGCCAATTTCTGCTACCATGCATGCTACACTATCAATAGACCTTTAAAAGGATGACGCCAATTTGTGTTCTGTGGGGAACACCTACATCCAGTTCATTTGTTGCATTATGGAAGACAAGACTTTTTGATCCAATTAGCTATTTTTTCTGTCCTTAAACCTTAGAGCCATTGTATGTTTAATTGACTTACTACCCCCCCCCTTTCCCCCAATTGTACCCGACCAATTACCCCACTCTTCCAAACCGCCCCGGTCACTGCTCCACCCCCTCTGCCGATCTGGGGAGGGCTGCAGACTACCACGTCTCCTCCAATACATGTGGAGTCACCAGCCGCTTCTTTTCACCTGACAGTGAGGAGGACATAGCATGTGGGAGGATCACGTGGCCCGACCGACCAGAGGAGGCGCCAGTGCAGCGACCAGGACACATACCCACATCCGGCTTCCCATCCACAGACACGGCCAATTGTGTCTGTAGGGACGCCCGACCAAGCCGGAGCTAACACGGGGAATCGAACCACCGAGCCCCGTGTTGGTAGGCAGCCGAACAGACCGCTATGCTACCTGGACGCCCACGACTTGCTACGGCTTTATTAATGGCCATTATGCTACAAGACAAATGTTTCTTTCCTCTGAACGATGCACCTCAATGAGACTATAGTATAGCTGACCAGAAAGCTAGAATTGTCTCTACATGGTCAGCTACCTAATGATTTCCCCACCTTTAATGCTTTTGTTTACCTCTTCACAATTGAATGTGGTGTCAGTGAGGGATGCTGCTGAGATAGCATATGACGCACACTAGGTAGGAGGATGGCGGTGGAGGGAAGAGTCCCACAGGGCACTCGACAATATGGTGACATTAAATTGCCATGTTACTGGGAAAGGAATGGTGAGGATTCGCTCTATAATAACCAACTGTGGCCTAAATGACCGCACTCAGGTCGATCAGAGGAGATTCACTGTGAAAGCACCCTCGCTTCTCTGAGACTTCCTTCCTGGCCTCTGGGTGTTTGTATAGGCTGCAGATGCAGCAGTATCTGTATTATCGCTCTCTCCTCCCAGAGGCCATCTGCAGATTGAATATGTTGTTGCGTATGGGGATTATGATTAAATTAATGAACTCTGTATGACTGTTGGTTGTTTACTGTAAAACGTCTTATGTATTTGATGTTTGTGTTTTTTTAACTGCAAGAGGAACTGTCCCAATGGGGACATTAAATATTTCTCCCTAACAAATTAAGCTAAGCTAAGCAAGGCTGGGGCGATCTTTTTTTATGCTCATTTTTCCTGCAACTTCAAAGCCCACCAGAGTTACTATCAACAGATAAAGACATAGCCTACATAATTGTGGCATGATCAAAACCAAAGTAGTATAATAATACCAGTGGAAGTAGTTAAAGGTCATCTTTGTAACGTTCCTATGCATTTTTTTCCCCAAATGGATCTATCGTCTCATATTTGGGCGTCCAACTGATGAGCCACTTAAGGGGCCCATAGTGATGGGTGGGATATGTTGAAACTTTAATGTGTGACTGGCTGCCGATGTGTATGGTTCCCCAGACACAGAGAACACTGCATTTAAATGACCCATAACATCTACTGTCCTTTGTAGGTTGTACACTGTATTGCCTGGTGCATATCTTTAACACCATCTAACAAAGGTCAGCGTTCAGCTAAATTCATGTTAATATGTTCTCTCGCCATCACATTATGTTTCAATATGTATGCAGTACCCAACGAGAATACTAGACTGATAGGGTCATATAATCTGTCCTCTTTACGTACCACATTTTTTCCTATGTGAAACCCTTGATATTCCTATATATGCAGATGCTCTTAGTTTTATAGATATTGCTCTCTAGGTGTACACACCAACTTTACACTTTCAGACTCAAAAGCTATGTCAACTCTGGGGGGCGGGGGGCGGCAGCGGGGTTATATGTGAGCATCACACACAGTAAAATTTCTTGTGCATGTAACTAACTGGGCGATCAATAAACCTTCAGTTTGACCTCGATCTTACATAATCCTGATCAATATGCTGAGGATCGTCAGGAGATACGGTCATGTCCGGAGAAAAGTAAATCCAGCCCTGTTGGTGCCCCTAAATACATGATTTATTCAGCATGCAATTATGATTTATTCAGTATATGAGCATAGGTAATTGGATATCTACCCATGAGATGATGAATGGGCAATTTTTTTCCTTTTTTATTAGTCATTTTTATTTCCAGAAGTTATAAACATGCACATTATATATACATGCACTGGCTTCAAAACCCCGGGGTCATCCTCTGTGTGGAGTTTGCATGTCTTCCCCGCGTCTGTGGTGGGTTTTCACCGGGTGCTTCGGTTTCCCTCCACCATCAAAAAGACATGAATGTTACGGTTAATACTCCTGTGTGTACCCCTGACCGAGGCATGGCAAGACAAACTGGAGTCGGTCCCCGGGTGCTGCACGGCGGCCGCCCAATGTGCCCAGCTACACAGCTAGGATGGGTTAAATGCAGAGCGTACTTTCCCCACGGAGATCATTAAAGTATATCAAAATCAAAAAATCAAAAATTACATTAGACAAACCAACAACAGCATGCTAGGAATGGACAATGTTACTGTGAACTGGCAACAACATGGAAATATTCAGGCTGTCTGTCGGCGAACAAATAATGGATTGGTCAGTACTGTAAAAGTCTGATTCTTTAGTAGTAGAGACTTTTATTTTTGTGAAATTTGAAATCCCTTCTTCTTACATCAGCTGGATTCACTTGGCTGGACATCTCTAAGCCCCGATACAAGGTAGAAGTGCACCATTTCAAATAACATACACATCTCTCTTGACCTCCCGTTCCTTCACAACAACTGCCGAAGTTCCTCTGAGCATGGCCTTCAGCTGCATATACTGGCAGTTAGCAGAAGATGACGTGCTGGCTTGATCGTGGGATGCGTCTTCTTCTTCTTTCGGCTTGTTCCCCGTTTCTCAGGGGTCGCCACAGCGGCTTTTTGCCCTCCATGGCTTTCTGTCTGACGCATCCCTCTCCTGCAGTCCAACCCTCCTCATGTCCTCCTCTATCTGGTCTCTCCATCTTTTCCTTGGTCTTCCTCTTTTTCTTTTGCCAGGTATTTCCAGGTCCAATACCCACTATGCTATACAGTCCATGTCTCCTCTCTGTACATGTCCAAACCATCTCAATCTTGTCTCTCTCAACTTCTCATCCATTCCTCTGATCTTGAACGTAGCTCTCACTTCTTCATTTCTCTTCCGGTCTTTTCTAGTCACTCCCAAGGACCAACGCAGCATGTTCATCTCTGCTACCTGTAATGTAGCTTCTATTCTAGCCTCTCTGGTGTTGTGGCTGCTTCCATACCATACAGCATGGCAGGCCTGGCCATTGATTTGTATACCTTGCCCTTTACCCTCAACAGCATTCATTTGTCACGAAGTATTCCAGATACCTTTCTCCACGAATCCCACCCAGACTGTGTCCTTTTCTTGACTTCCTTCTTACCACCGCCTTCTGTCTGTATTGCCGATCCTAAGTACTCATTAACTTCTGGGACATCTTCTCCTCCTAAGGTCAATCCCGGACTTGATCGTGGGATGTGAATCTTTGTAAATACAAGCAAGTAAAGCATGACGATGCAGAAAAAGAGTCTGCATATTCAGTAAAGCTCCAACTGGAACTGAAAAAGATGAAAATCTTATATCCCGATACCGTGACTGTCAGGGCTGGGAAAAAAAAAATGGCACGCTGTTGAGAGATCCGCGCGTGCACGATCAAATTTCACATCACATTCGATTTAAATTTCGCATTTCAGCTGTTTAGCTGACAGGCTTATCTGAAGTGACAGCCAATGAGTTGAACAGCAGAATAAGCCTCTGTTTTTATGTCACCAAAGGAAGAAAAAAAAAAAATTAAGAGCAACCAAAATAAGAGCCAAAAACATCAGGGAGCTACCTGCCTTTTATATTACCGCAATCACAGAACCGTCAGGTAAGAGTGGAGTGGAGAGGAAGCACAGATCAGATTGACAGAGACAGAAGGGAAATTTTCAAAGGGAACAAAGCTTTCTTATGAAAGAGCAAACGGTGTGAGCCATGGAGAGAGAGGATGATGTACGATAACTCGTGAGCGATGGCTTTTTGCTCTCTGATGGAAGATCCAGAGTAGCGCCACTCTTCTGATTGGAGTGACAAGAGAGCCGGGTGGCCTCCCGACACGTGTAGCAGAACGCAGTATATTCTTCTTTTTATTTCTTTTTTTATTATTTTTTGTCAGATAGGGTCGTTTTATTAGATAGGATAGCGGAGACAGGAAATATAAGAGAGGGAGGGAGGTAGACAGCGGCAGAGGTCCCGAGCCAGAATCGAATCCAAGATGCTCCATTCAGGCCAGAGCCCACGAGACATGCTTTATCTGGCTGACAAACCGCAACAGCCCCCTCGTCCTGGAAATATGGGAGGGTAGATGTCTCTCATTTGATGTCACCGGCTGGTTCAGAGGGGCTCCAAAGTGTTGTGATCCGGCATGTCTGAATGAATCGCACATTGGGTTCCATGTATCACCCTTGCCATGAATTTCAGTCCTGTGCATGCCCCCGTTATGTCTCACCTTCCTCTCCTCCTACCCTGGTTCCCACCTCTGAATGCCATCCGATGAAGCTGAAATGTCGTATAAATCGACTTGTAAAAGAGAGAGAGAGAGGGAGAGCTGTGTTCCCTGGTTCTGTTTTCTAGGGTTGAGTGAAACGTCACCTAAATGAAGAATGGCAGCGATATCCATCCCAGAGGACAGCCTCCTGACTCCTGCTGTTTTTCTGAGGCCGATAAATCAGCTCAAGGTTCCTCCCTGATCCTCTGTGTGGCAGTGGTAGGGAATTTATCACTTTCAGATAAAGGCTCGGCCCCTTGTCGACGTTCACTTTTAGCCTCCTCTGGGGAATTTACGAGCGCTTGGGTGCCACTGTTTGTGTTGCCTTACCCTGGTTTCACAGCCGAGGCCCTCAGCAGGACACCTCACAGCGCTCGTGCCGGGTTCTTCCTCCGCTCCGACAGCGTCGTTCACATGCGCTGCACAGGGAGCGCTGAAGTCTGATTTCATACAGTGCAAAGGGATTTGCAACAAATTTACGACAAATGGTGCCACTGTAGTGCAGTTTGCCCTGTTTCCTCACAGGAAGCAAAGGGACCCAAAGCAGCACAATTCAGAGGGAATATATTCATGTATTCCAAAGTTTTTATTCGAGTATGTAGTGTACGATGTCGTTTGACATTGTTAATGAGTTTGCCAGGAGATACTGAGAAATTGTGCCATTGTGTGCATATAGACTACCATGTTTTATCATGAATTGTACAAGAACCCAACATAACAAATGATTTGCAATGCTTGTGGGTTTTCATGTATTCAACGGTTGCCATTTAAATCTGTGCCATACCAAGTTGTAGATTTTGATTTGGTACAATATATACAAATGTATCTGGAATTTACCCTACCTACCCTAGTGCTGTTGTGGGTTGCCTTATATAAATGGCACATTAGCAAGTTAAAGGCCTTTTCACATATCATAGTCTTTAAAAAGTCCAGAATAGAGTCCAAAGTGTTGTTCCAGGGTGTTGTGTTTGGTTCATTTCACATTGCTGAATACCAAGAACATGTTTCTATTAAAATCTGACGCAGAAGGAGAAAAGTAGGGCGGCACGGTGGTCCAGTGGTTAGCACTGTTGGCTCACAGCAAGAAGGTCCTGAGTTCGAACCCCAGTCCGTCCCAGGTCCTTTGTGCGTGGAGTTTGCCTGTTCTCCCCGTGTCTGTGTGGGTTTCCTTCGGGTGCTCCAGTTTCCTTCCACCATCAAAAAGATGTACTATTCTGTTGCCTACCAACATGGGGATCGATGGTTCGAATCCCCGTATTGCCTCCGGCTTGGTTGGGCATCCCTACAGACATCTGCGGGTGGGAAGCCGGGGATGGGTATGTGTCCTGGTCGCTGCACTAGCACCTCCTCTGGTCCATCGGGGCACCTGTTCGGGGGGGAGGTGGAACTGGGGGGGAATAGCGTGATCCTCCCACGCGCTACGTCCCCCTGGTGAAACTCCTCACTGTCAGGTGAAAGGAAGCGGCTGGTGACCCCACATGTATGGGAGGAGGCATGCGGTAGCCCGCAGCGCTCCCCAGATTGGCAGAGGGGGCGGTGCAGCGACCAGGACAGCTCGGAAGAGTGGGGTAATTGGCCGGATACAATTGGGGAGAAAAAGGGGGGGGGGGCATGCGTGTTAGGGTTTACTCCTGTCTGTAACCCTGAGCAAGGCAATGGAAAGAAGAACTGGAGATGCTCCGTGACGCTGCAGCTGCCCACTGCTCCTATACAACAGGATGGGTTAAATGCAAAGAACAAATTCATTGTAAGAATACAATGACAAAATAAAGTGGCTTTCTTCTTCTCTTATTGTAGTTTGGTAGCTTATGGTTTGCTAACCAGCAACACTGCTGTTGCTGGTTAGGATGTTTCGTAGGATGTTTCGTAATGAGCCAAAGGCACAAATGGGCAACGTGACGATATGCTTTTCGGGATGCTGCATTTTGCCTTGCCCCCCTAATTGTATCCGGTCAATTACCCCCCTCTTCTGAGCCGTCCTGATCCCTGCTCCACCCCTTCTGCCGATCCGAGGCGGGTTGCACACTACCACATGCCTCCTCCAACACGTGGAGTTGTCAGCCGCTTCTTTTCACCTGGCAGTGAGGAGTTTCACCAGGGGGAAGTAGTGCGTGGAAGGATCACGCTATTCCCCCCCAGTTCCCCCTCCCCCCCGAACAGACGCCCCGACCGACAAGAAGAGGCGCTAGTGCAGCAACCAGGTCACATACCCACATCCGGCTTCCCATCCGCAGACACAGCCAATTGTGTCTGTAGGGACGCCCGACCAAGCCGGAGGCAACACGGAGATTCCCCATGTTGGTAGAGAACCTAATACACCGCCATGCCACCTGGAAACCCCTTGACTTTCCTTTCTGTTTGTCATGTGTTTGGCTCTCTAAAACATCGTCCTACTGTCAAACCACAGTGCACTGCATCAAGTCATCATTTCCCTGTGTTAGTTCACAATTTCTTGCAATTGGTTTCACACCAGAAATGGTAAGCGTTAACGATATGAATGGGAGGTGACCAGCACCCCCAACGTTTTTTGGACTAAGTTTGGTGTTCCCCCCACAGTTCTCCTGGAGTAGTTGTAGTATTGTAGCGAGCTGCTGAAAAGATCCAAACTTGACCAGTTCTTAGAATTAAGACCAAAATGAAGCTCTAGTCAGACAGAATAGATAGTCACACGCACATCCTCGAATTAGATGCTGGGCTGAGAAAAACAGTGCCGAAAATCAAGAAATGACCCTCACACTAGATAATGTCCCGCAAGCACATTCAACATTAACACCAGAAAACAGACTTCTTCTTCAATACATTTAGAAAGCAACCAGCAATGATGAAAGTTCTATACAGTTTGGAGAATTACACAGCGGAACATAAAACAAACTCTCATCTTCCCTCTCCCTTTCTCTGCACACACACACACACACACACACACACACACACACACACACACACACACACACACACACACACACACACACAGATTGACAGCTGATGACTGCTTATGGCATGAAACAGGCTTGTACTGACTCATAAAGAATTGACTTGACTCACTGGATTATTTTGCTCCTTATTTGTTGAGCACTTTCCCTACCATTGAGTGTTTCTTTTAACAAAGTTATATATATATATATATATATATATATATATATATATATATATATATATATATATATATATACACTACCGTTCAAAAGTTTGGGATCACCCAAACAATTTTGTGTTTTCCATGAAAAGTCACACTTATTCACCACCATATGTTGTGAAATGAATAGAAAATAGAGTCAAGACATTGACAAGGTTAGAAATAATGATTTGTATTTGAAATAAGATTTTTTTTACATCAAACTTTGCTTTCGTCAAAGAATCCTCCATTTGCAGCAATTACAGCATTGCAGACCTTTGGCATTCTAGCTGTTAATTTGTTGAGGTAATCTGGAGAAATTGCACCCCACGCTTCCAGAAGCAGCTCCCACAAGTTGGATTGGTTGGATGGGCACTTCTTTGAGCAGATTGAGTTTCTGGAGCATCACATTTGTGGGGTCAATTAAACGCTCAAAATGGCCAGAAAAAGAGAACTTTCATCTGAAACTCGACAGTCTATTCTTGTTCTTAGAAATGAAGGCTATTCCATGTGAGAAATTGCTAAGAAATTGAAGATTTCCTACACCGGTGTGTACTACTCCCTTCAGAGGACAGCACAAACAGGCTCTAACAGGTACTATTTAATGAAGATGCCAGTTGGGGACCTGTGAGGCGTCTGTTTCTCAAACTAGAGACTCTAATGTACTTATCTTCTTGCTCAGTTGTGCAACGCGGCCTCCCACTTCTTTTTCTACTCTGGTTAGAGCCTGTTTGTGCTGTCCTCTGAAGGGAGTAGTACACACCGGTGTAGGAAATCTTCAATTTCTTAGCAATTTCTCACATGGAATAGCCTTCATTTCTAAGAACAAGAATAGACTGTCGAGTTTCAGATGAAAGTTCTCTTTTTCTGGCCATTTTGAGCGTTTAATTGACCCCACAAATGTGATGCTCCAGAAACTCAATCTGCTCAAAGAAGTGCCCATCCAACCAATCCAACTTGTGGGAGCTGCTTCTGGAAGTGTGGGGTGCAATTTCTCCAGATTACCTCAACAAATTAACAGCTAGAATGCCAAAGGTCTGCAATGCTGTAATTGCTGCAAATGGAGGATTCTTTGACGAAAGCAAAGTTTGATGTAAAAAAAATCTTATTTCAAATACAAATCATTATTTCTAACCTTGTCAATGTCTTGACTCTATTTTCTATTCATTTCACAACATATGGTGGTGAATAAGTGTGACTTTTCATGGAAAACACAAAATTGTTTGGGTGATCCCAAACTTTTGAACGGTAGTGTATATATATAAACAGGTAGGCCAAGGATGCTCAAAAGTTGTCATATAAAAATTCGTTTTAAGGTGGGACTACATATTTGATTTTGCAATGGGCAGCTGTAATAGCAAGAGGGATGTTTTCTACAAACATTAATAAGTCTTCAATTGTGATGTCATCCTGTATCACCTGTTGGGGCTACTCCTTTTGCTCCCAGTAGTAACGGAGTTCCCCACTGGAAACACAGCCATACAGTGAATCCTAATAATCTGGGCCCTGTCCACCTTGCTGCCTCACCTCATGCCTCCTTGGCCAGTCCTGTTCGATCTCCACCTTCCAACCCAGTGGTGTTTGTGTTCTTGAATGTCAGATCAATGGCAAATAAATCGTTTTTCTGCAATGATTTCATAGTATCAAAGCTGTTAGATCTACAGTGCATCCAGAAAGTATTCACACCCCTTCACTTTCCCCACATTTTGTTATGTTACAGCCTTATTTCAACATGGATTAAATTCCTTTTCCCCCCATTAATCTAAATACCATACCCCATAATGACAAAGCGAAAAAGGTTTTATAGAAATTTTTGCAAATTTATTAAAAATAAAAAACTGAAATATTGCATTCTCATGGTCTGAGAGTCCTTTAGGTGCTTTCTGGCAAACTCCAAGCGGGCTGTCATGTGCCTTTTACTGAGCAGAGGCTTCCGTCTGGCCACTCTACTACCATAAAGGCCTGATTGGTGGAGTGCTGCAGAGATGGTTGTCCTTCTGGAAGGTTCTCCCATGTCCATAGAGGAAGGCTGGAGATCTGTCAGAGTGACCATCGGGTTCTTGGTCACCTCCCTGACCACGGCCCTTCTCCCCCGATTGCTCGGTTTGGCTGGGCGGCCAGCTCTAGGTACAGTCCTGGTGGATCCAAACTTCTTCCATTTACGAATGATGGTGACCACTGTGCTCTTCGGGACCTTCAAAGCTGTAGAAATTTTTTTGTACCCTTCCCCAGATTTGTGCCTCGATACAATTCTGTCTCGGAGGTCCACAGACAATTCCTTTGACTTCATGGCTTGGTTTCTGCTCTGACATGCACTGTCAACAGTGGGACCTTATATAGACAGGTGTGTGCCTTTCCAAATCATGTCCAATCAATTGAATTTACTACGGGTGGACTCCAATCAAGATGTAGAAACATCTCAAGGATGATCAGTGGAAACAGGATGAACCTGAGCTCAATTTTGAGTGTCATAGCAGAGGGTGTGAATACTTAGGTACATGCAATATTTCAGTTTTTTATTTTTAATACATTTGCAAACATTTCTATAAAACCTTTTTCACTTTGTCATTATGGGGTATTGTGTGTAGATTGATGAGGAAAAAAAAAAGGAATTTAAACCATTTTGGAATAAGGCTGTAACATAATAAAATGTGGGGAAAGTGAAGGGGTGTGAATACTTTCCAGATGCACTGTATCTGAGACGTGGTTAAGTCCAGGTTACTGTGTTACACTGAATGAAGCATGTCCCCCTGGTTTTAATTATTCTCAGCAGCGTAGGATTTCAGGACATGGAGGTGGACTGGCTGATTCACAGAGAGAATTTTAGATGTTCCCCTTACTTACTTGGAAACTTTTCCTCATTTGAATCACTTGGTTTTATAATAAATGGCAAGGCCACGCTACTTTGTGTTTTAATCTACAGACCCCCAAAGTCTAACTCACTATATTCAGGAATTCTCTGATCTTTTAGCTTTTATTATGCCTTGCTTTGACAGAGTCTCGATTTTAGGTGATTTTAACATACATGTATGCTGCCCCTCTGGTTCCTCTTTTATTATGGATTTTACAGATATTGTGCATTCCTTTTAATTCTTTTGGAGCGGCATGGCTCAGGAGGTAGAGCAGGTCGTGTAGTAACCAGAAGGTCACTGATTCAATCCCCAGCTCTCCCAGTGAGCATGTCAAAGTGTCCTTGAGCAAGACACTGAACCCCTAACTGCTCCTGATGAGCGGGGGGGCACCTTGGGCAGCGTCTGCCATCAGTGTATGAATGTGTGTGTGAATGGGTGAATGTGAGGCGTACATTGTAAAGTGCTTTGAGTGTTCAGTAGACTACAAAAGCACTATATAAATGCAGTCCATTTACCATTCACCATTTTAATCTCATTCAGTCAGTTGAGGGTCCCACTCACTTAAAGGAACACACCCTCGACATTGTTCTGTCCTCTGGTTTTACTCTTGATAGTGTTAACCTAGCTATAGTCCCCCTTTCCACCTCCTGTACCCACAGTGGCTACTTATGTTTCCTTTCGTGTCCTCGATACAAACTCTGCTGACCGATTTCATAAGGCCTTCAACACTGCATCTACACATAGCAATAGCCCAAAACCCAATTTGTCTACTGAAGAATTACTAAATAACTTCAACAATACATGTAGAGTTGTACTTGACTCCATAGCACCTGTAAAGATCCGGAAAGTCAAATAAACTTGCAGCACACCTTGGCTAAATAACAATACCAGAGGAATAAAGAGAAAATTTAGACAAGCTGAATGGAAATGGAAAAAGGACAACTAGTGGTTTCAGATCAAATTATGAAAGAACCAATGTCTACCTATCAAAAATCATTAAAGAAGCCAGGTCCTCAAATTTCTCTAACATCATTATAACAGACTGTCATAACCCCAGAATTCTTTTCAAAACCAACAAATCCATAATTAACTCTGCTAGCCAACAAACTGAAGCCAACCACATGATTGTGAGCCATTTTTATCCTTACTGACAAATAAAATAAATGAAATAAAACTCGATTGGTCATGTCACCGGTGACCCCCCTCCTTCTCCACACTGCAACCCCTCTGCCTTCCTCAATAACATTGAGGCCCTTTTATTGTGCGCCTTAAAGGAAACAATGGGCTTCATCGAGCCCTTCAGATCTTATGCCTGCCAGATTTCTCAAAGAATTTTTTAACGGTAATGGTCCCATTATTTTATTCCTCCATTATCCCAACCACTTATCCTTACTCAGGGTCCCGGGGGATGCTGGAGCCTATCTCAGTAGTCATTGGGCGGCAGGCGGGGAGACACCCTGGACAGGCCGCCAGTCCATCACAGGGCCGACACACACATTCACATCTAGGGACAATTTCATGCTGTCGATTCACCTGACCTACATGTCTTTGGACTGTGGGAGGAAACCCAAGAAGACATGGGGAGAATATGCAAACTCCACACAGAGGACGACCCGGAATGAACCCTGAGGTTAAATAAAAACATAAATCTCTTATTACTAGAATGTACTCATTCATAGTCCTTTACATGAATAAGTTGTTCACCGCAGCACTGAATAACATGAAAGCTAGCCTAACACTAGCAGAGCATACTAAGTTAACTTGGATCCATTATTATTATTTAGTATTGGATTTATTATTTTATCTATTGTAAATATCTTTTTGTCCCCTGGTTGTGTTCCCTCCTGCCTTAAGCATGCAGTAGTGCACCCACTGCTCAAGAAACCTAACCTCAACATTACATTTGAAAATGTTTTAGACCCATTTCTAAAATTACCATTTTTATCAAAAGTTTTATGGAAGGTTGTCCACTTAGAGTTGATTTATTTTATGAATAATTATGATATTTTTTGAAAATTTTCAATCAGGTTTCCCTGCACGTCATAGTGCCGAAACTGCTCTCATCAAAGTGACAAACGGCCTTTTACTTACAGCTGATGCTGGTGATTGTTTGATTTTAATTCTTGATTTGAGCTCTGCATTTGACACTGTGGATCACTCTATCCAATTAGATCACCTTGAAAATTGAGTTGGCATCAGGGACACTGCTCTAGACTGGTTTAAATGCTATTTATCAAACAGAACTTTCTCAGTTTACCCTGTGATGGTCTGGCGGCCTGTCCAAGGTGTCTCCCCGCCTGCTGCCCAATGACTGCTGGGATAGGCTCCAGCATCCCCGCGACCCTGAGAGCAGGATAAGCGGTTCGGATAATGGATTGAATGAATGGATGGAACTTTCTCAGTAGTCATGGGAATCGCCTACTCTTCTCTGGCCCTCTCACCTGTGGTGTTCCCCAAGGCTCCATCCTTAGCCCCTTGTTGTTTTTTTACATCAGAGTTGTGCAGTAGTGTCGCTACAAGTAACGGCATTACTAGTTTGGAAGCATCGCTGTTTTTTGAATCAAATAGTTTTTCAGTAGTGACACTCTTTTTATTTATCAAGTAGTACAGTACTGTCCACACAAGCTACATTTTCCCAAACATTTCTGAAGCTCAAAAGCGGTCAGAAATAAAACTGCTAAGGATCAGTAAGTGAAACCACCGTCATACATGGACCTGTATGTGTAGCCAACAGAAGCACTACTGTATGACGGTGACTTCACACACTAATCCATGGGCTGATGCCTGCGACTTGTCTGCTGCAAGGGAATACACTAACACACACACACACAAACACACACGTACGCACACAAGCACGCACACATAGATGAAAATTGATTAACATACACACTCAACGCCTGCTTTTTGTTATTATATGGAGCATATGTTTGTTTTGTTTGTTTTGTCACCAAATTGGTTTTGGAGCAGTAAGAGCATAGAGCACAGTTTATTGTTTAAGAAACCATTGAACTGAGCCTTTTATGCCTGCCTATCTGTTTGACTGACAGTTTTATTGATAACCGACATAGCGTTAACATGGCGTTGACATGGAATGAAGTCTGTTCAATGTAAAAAGTACATAGCTTCAGTGTAGTAACCTACCTTTGCCATGTTGCTGTGGCTTAGCTTCCTACATTTCTGCGGGGGGGGGGTAGCTTCAGTGAAGTGAAGTTTCATTTAATGCAGAGTAGCTGGTTGCTTAGCTTACTACACTTTCCAAGTAGCTTGTCCAACACTGCTGTATTTATATGCTGCCACTAGGACATTCATTCATTATCCAAACCGCTTATCCTTACTTAGGGTCGTAGGGATGCTGGAGCCTATCCCAGCAGTCATTGGGCGGCTGGCGGGAGACACGCTGGACAAGCCGCCAGTCCATCATAAGGCAGACACAGACAAACATACCTAGGGACAATTTAACACGGCTGGTTCACCTGTCTTGCATGTCTTTGGACTGTGGGAGGAAACCGGAGCATCTGAAGGAAACCCACACAGACACGGGGAGAACAGGCAAACCCCACACAGAGGAGGACCCAGAACAACCCCCAAGGTTGGACTACCCCATGGCTTGAGCCCAGAACCTTTTTACTGTGAGGCGACTGCGCTAACCACTGTGCCACCATGCCAGGAAGTTTTAGAATTAATTTTGAGATTTTACTGATTGCACTTAAAGCACTTAATTATTCAGCTCCCAGCTACACTGCTGAATTGCTGCTCCCTTATGAGCCAGTGTGCAGCCTCAGATCCTCGGGCAGGGCTCTGCTGGCTGATCCTAAGTCCCGAATCAAGACTAAAGGTGACTGGGCTTTTGCGGTCAGAGCCCCTCAGCTCTGGAACACTCTGCCCGAGAATGTGGGGCTTGCAGGATCAGTGACATCTTTTAAATCACTTCTCAAAATGTATCTTGTAAAAAAAGGATTTTATTAATTCTAGCACACTTTCTTATTTCCAACATGTCTTACCCGTTTTATTATTACCGTTGTTGTCTTTTTTCTTTATCGTTGGGGATTTTATTTCATTTTATTTATGTATTATTTTAATTGCCTGATTTTATGCGTTTCAGTCCTGAAATGCTGTAATCCTGGTTCAACCATGTAAAACACTTTGTAACTTTGTTTTGAAAAGTGCTGTATAAATAGTTGATTATTATCATTATTCCACGTTCTATCAGTGGCTCATTGGGTGAGGGGGGACACCTGTTTTTAATTTACTTTGCTGCTTATTTACATGCCTGTCTGAGCAGGGAACAGGAAAAAACAAAAACAAAACCTGGCATACTCAACCTCTGACACGCTATCTGTTGTTTCTCCAGCCTCTGAAGGGGGTTGCAAAGACTTTGGACTGCATGAGTGCCTGGCTTCGGAAGAAATGTTGTAAATAAATAACCGTTACAAGTGCATGATATAAATGCACATATTAAATTGTGTTGTGCTCAGTGTGTCCTTCCACTGGAGTGCCTGGACCTTGTCCCGAACATTTATAGCATATAATATACTGTATAACTCATCATTAAAGGTTGGGGACTTTTTCATGAATGTTTATTTCCTCACTGATCTATATTCTGTATTGACCATGAAGTTGTTTCATGAGCCTGGGGATTTTGAAAATTACTTAACAAATAAACAATATGAATGTTTGGTTCAACTGAGCGAACAGAAAAAACACACTGGTACATTAGTTTTCCAAAGGGCCTTAATGTGCTATGAGTACACATATTTGAGCATTTGCAATGCTTACGTAGCAATCGCTGTAACCTGAGGTCTTGCGGTGATTTGAAACTGTCTCCCTGTGAAATAGGGTGGTGCTATGGTGAAGTATGTAAATGGAGTGCCTTCCGTGTGAGTCTCAATGTAATTGTCCAATTACAGGTGTTAGCCAAATGCTTGCACTACAATTACCCCAGCTAACGCCATTAGCGGGTAAACTTAACTATTTAAATACTGAGCTACATTTAATAAATCCTCAAGTCTCCTCTGACCAATGAGGAGAATAAAGGCTCTACACATTATAAATAATTATCTTTTTATACAGAATCTGATTTACATAAGACATATTTCTCCATCAAAATAATAATTCGACAAGCACCTCTAAAACATGAGTTAATCTGTTGATTTTGGCTGTAACATGACCTTTGACCTCTTTAGCATCCCCCGGATATGGTCATAAATGTCAATCTAGGACCGTAACATAGGCTAACTGCATTCATCACTTATGTCACTCTGGATAGACCTATCAGCTGAGGGCCTTAATTGTTAAATTTGAATTTAAAGTTGTCGTTTTTTACATTGGAAACCCACAAAGCAATTTTACACTGATTAAACATCTAAAATATGTCCAGACAGGGCATACTATTAAGACAAAAAAACAGCCTAAATTTGGCTTAAAAGTGGAAGTCTAGCAGACGTCTGAATCTCAGTTATATGAAATTGCTATTTGGCTCTCCAGCTAAGCAGCCACCATCACAACAAGAGTAATTAAAAGTCTCATTGCCCAATATATGGACTAGTGTTGTGTATCCTAGACAGTTACATTTGTTTGGGCTGTACATAATAACATCATAGTTCAACAGTTTGAGATTAAAGTGGACATTTAGTTGGATATATTCTGACTTGGAGAGCTGACGTGTAGCTGCCACTTTGAAAATGAGGAATCCACTAAAAGAAGCGGCTGTATGGGAGGAGACATGTCTGCAGCCCTCCCCGGATCGGCAGAGGGGGTGGAGCAGCGACTGGGACGGCTCGGAAGGGTGGGTACAATTAGGGTGGAAAAAAATAAAATAAAATAAAAACTAAGACCTTCATTTAGAAATAGTTTTCAAGGATAGCACCATATTTGACTAGACAGAGTGAATTTTACATAGAAAAAGGATCATGGACACAAACACTAATAGAAGTAAAGTACGAATGAGTGTACAGGGTTTTGTGAATAAACTGCGTTTACATATTCCCCCCCCCCATTGACAATGAAGGATAATTTGTCATCATCAACCACCGTTTCTCGAAAATAAATCCCATCCTTGCTTAACAGCTGATATCCTGAGTTGTGTCGATGTTTAGTGATTGTGTAGCATTTTATTGCGGACAACTGGTTGCTTTGGTCAACCCCATACCCCAAAACCACCGTCCCTCAAAATCCCACGTTTCTCTCTCTCCCTCTCACATACATACACTCAGTTCACCCCTTGCCTCCAGGTAGCATAACAGCTCCTATTATACATCTCCCAAATGTCTGTTTGTTTATGCAAATACACTAAGTGTTTGTTGTGTTTGCGGGCTGCGACTGCACATTAGTTTCCAAGCTATGCTTTGTGCTTTGATAAGCTGTTTACTGCTTGTTGTTGGCACAACTTACATGGTTATAAATCAAGCCTCGCCCCCTCCCCCAAACACACACATATGCACACACACACACTCACACACACACACACACACACACACCACAAAAGAAAGTCCAAAAATCAAAAACCATTTGAGTCGTCTCCCAAGGGCAGCGAGCATTTCAGATGGGATGCATAAGCGCTGCTTTCATCGTGGTCTCTCCAGCTGGTTCGGTCAGCTAAATCGCTCCATTTTACATCCCGCTATTATTGTTATGACAGCGGAGTGGTTTTTTTTTCTCCTTCTTATTTCGCTGACTCAGGTTGCTGTCCACCTCATTGAGTCGTAGGCTTAGTCACCAGAGGGCTGCAGGGCCTCGCACCACGTCTCCCGATCAAAGAGGCTTGACCATCAGCAGAACTTGGCCAACGTCAGGCGGCCTCATCGGTTTAAATGTGCGCCGACACCTGTAAGCCAGGGTCGATGCATCACGCCCCTGATGCTTCAAGTGCTCATTTCATTATTCGGCATTTTGTTTTTGATTTGTTGTTCTTAGGGGGATCTCAAATCCTTTCTGTGCCACGCTGGGCCCATGCAGAATCTGCCTTTTGTATGCCGCTCATTCTCTTAATTAACTTTTGCAATAATATTGTAACGTGACATTTCTGCCAAATTTCCACCGACATGAAAAACCCCTGGGGGGGAAATGAAATTGAGCTTGTTCAACAAGAAGAACATTCGCCATTATGGTCTTTGAACATCCGTGGTGGAACGTGACAACAGTCCTACATTTGATGACACCAAATCTTGAACATCCTCCACACACACACACACAAACACACACACACGCACACACACACACACACAGTCCTCACACTTATGTAACATAACAACACTTGCATCAAGGATCAACGCCTGAGAAACTGAAAATCTGTACCTGTCTCCCTCCTGGTTGTTGTGTTAAAGCTAGAATAACCTTATTTTACAAGACTGCTCATTTACATCAACATGACAGAGGTCCCCGGTGGGAGGGAGGGTTACGCACATGCACTGTCACGGTGCGCACACTTATAACACACACTCCCACCACGGAGCTTCTTGGTTAACACAACGTCTCAAAGTATCGTATCGAGGATTTTGCTCAACAGCAACTCAAGAATTTGGCAGAGGGTCACCTTTAAATCCGCAATGGCTAAAGAGCCAGTAATCTTGGTACATGGCTTCCCACTTGGTCTCTACATTAACACACACTGACACCTGGGAGCTGCCTGAGGCCACCACAGTCCACCGCTGGCCGATGAGTAAACGCACCGAAGCAGCTGGGAGTTAGATTTCCCACCCAAGGGCACGCAAACACCAAGATAGGCCTAATATTTAGACTTGTGAATGTCCAAGAGTGCGGTGCCCCGAATAGCTACTGGGACAACAGGTAACTTGCTCGGCAACATTACAGACTAGCTTGGTCTAGTCAGAAAGGCACGAACTGATGAAGCCTCTTGGATGAGAGGCGAAACGTCTTCACGGATATATACCAAGTCCAGTTGCACTTGATTCAACTCCTTTGGGTAACATTACAGTGTTTTCACAAGTCAGTACAGGAAGTTCCCGGATTACGAACGAGTTCAGTCTTTGAGTCTGTTCTTAAGTCGAATCTGTATGCAAGTCGGAACAGTTACGTACAGTTCACATCTAACGCCAATTAGTTAAATGTTTGTCTTAGTACAGTATCTAAAACATCATAAATACAACAATGCAGTAATAATCTAACTACAGTACAGTATTTATAATTGAGAGAGAAAGTGTATAGGTATGAAACCGTCAAAGAAAAATGTCTTAAGCTGTTTAGAGAGGAAAGATAATTCAAGGTTAACAATCTCGTTCCAGCCCTTTCTTGCACTAAGCCAAGTCTGATATGAATATTACGCTGATTTAGATCCTCTAACCCAGTGTTTCTCAACCCAGTCCTCAAGGAACCCCCATCCTGCAGATTTTCATTGTAACCCTGCATAGGTAGCCCTGCTTGTACTTACTTGACCAATCCTCTCGCAGCACTTAATTATGCAAGGTGTGCAACATCTGACAAAATTCATTGCTGATTGGTTGAATAACTACAACCAGGTGCCTATTCAGGGTTGCAAAGAAAATCTGCAGGATAGGGGGTCCTTGAGGACTGGGTTGAGAAACACTGCTCTAACCAAATCACCAACAGCCTTTCCATTTTGATCATTAAACCACTGCGTTGCTTAGCGATAACTGCCGCTTTCATTGGGACAGAGCCTTTTACATACGCCATTACTCTCCCCTTGTTCGTTATATTTGTCCCGATCGTTTATCGACTGTAGCCTAATGCCTTTCCAACGTCTGCTGGCGTGTCCCCTCTCCCGGGACGCTTTAGTAGCTCCACCTTTGTTCTCCTTTTCTTCGGTGCATCGTCATCACTTTCATCAGCTGTACACTGTGACGCCATGACGACGAGGGTAAACACACGAACAATTTAAGTCGTAACTTGAGGTTACTTCCGTAACCCCGGTTCTCTGTCTTTTGCGCGATTTTTTTTTTACATTTGTTTTTGTTTCCGCGGGTGCACAGGCGGGCGGAATCACCTTGCTCTAAGGCGTGAAGCCTCTTGGCAGCTGTATCCGTTTAGCTGGCGTGCTAAAGGGAACGTGATTATCTGGAGTGATCATCTCGTTAGCTAGCTCCAACGGTGGGCAAGCAGTGAAGGGTTCCCGGTATGTTAGCTTGCTCGCAGTAGCCCAGTTAACGTGCTAGCTAGCTTCTAGAACAGTGGTTCTCAACCTTTTTGGGGTCCTGGACCCCCTGCGTATTTTTGATCTACCCTGAGGACCCCTCCACCTGATCTTGGGGGAGGGGGGTTGCAATTTGATAGAAACAGTAGAAACTGCATTATAGCATTTATTCACTATTTGGGGCAAAAATAAGAGCTTTCAGTTGTAACTTAGACATAGTTAAGAAAACAGAATTCTTATGCAGTAACTTTCAGATATATGTAACAAAACAGAATATGTATTCAGTAACTTTCAGATATATGTAACAAAATACAATATGTATGCAGTAACTTTCAGATATGTGTAACAAAACAGAATATGTATTCAGTAACTTTCAGATATATGTAACAACAGAATTTTTATGCAGTAACTTTTAACAATGCAAACGGGAGCGAGATCTCTTATTAAAATACAATAAATTACACTTGTGAAACAGATGTAATTAGAGAAAAAAGTCCTGTTACCCTTTATAGTTTAGGTAGATAAAGGTCTCAGTCACATTTGAGTAAAATAATCCTGATTCTATAAATGTCATAGGATCTTTTTTTTTAAAGATATTTTATTTTCACGGACCCCTTGCAATTACACCACGGACCACTAGGGGTCCGCGGACCCCCGGTTGAGAAACACTGTTCTAGAAGCAGGAATACTCCGCTGTTTGGGGTCTTGCCAGAGTAAAAAACAAAACAAAAACAACTTACCTATGGCGAAGGCAGTCGTACCGATATCTTAGCGGCTAGCGGTCTCAGGACAGTTTAGCTAGTCGGCTTCGATATAAGCGAGAAGAGGCGATTGAATGACGAGTGACGCTGCGTCAGTGTTTTATAAGGGGCAGGCCCTGACGCAGACGTCATGACTGCCAGCCAATCAGGGCAGGGCATAATGGTACAAGCGCTGCTGTGAATACGCGAGGGGGCGTATCCCATAGACATCCAAACGAATGCTATGAAAGAGAACACAACGCACACAACGTTTGCGTGACCGACTTAAAACGGCAACACCGGCGTGGCGTTGTTCTCCCTCGGGCCGACTACTACTACTTTCGGCTGGTCTTCCTCTGCCACACCAGCCACCTGCGTGTCCTGTCTCACCACATCCATAAACCTCCTCTTTGGCCTTCCTCTTTTCCTCTTCCCTGGCAGCTCCATATTCAGCATCCTTCTCCCAATATACCCAGCATCTTTCCTGCACACATGTCCAAGCCATCTCAATCTTGCCTCTCTTGCTTTGTGTCCAAACCGTCCAATTTCAGCGGTCCCTCTAATATAATCATTCCTAATCCTGTCCTTCGTCACTCCCAGTGAAAATCTTAGCATCTTCAACTCTGCCACCTCCAGCTCCGCCTCCTGTCTTTTTGTCAGTGCCACTGTCTCCAAACCATATAACATAGCTGGTCTCACAACCATCTTGTAAACCTTCTCTTTCACTCTTGCTGGTACCCTTCTGTCACAAATCACTCCTGACACTCTTCTCCACCCACTCCACCCTGCCTGCACTCTCTCCTTCACCTCTCGTCTGCACTCCCTGTTACTTTGGACAGTTGACCCAAAGTATTTAAAGTCATATGCCTTCGTCACCTCCACTCCTTGCACCCTCACCATTCCACTGTCCTCCCTCGGGCCTGTAATGTCCATGCTTTGTTAGTCATGTTTCTGGTGTGGATTTTGATGTTTATTCTGGTCACAAGGGGGCGCTCTAGGGGGCGCTCTAAGTTAAGTGTTAAGCCCGGAAGTAGGAGAGTAAGGGAGGGTGTTAGCATGCCATGGCTAGCGGATACACCAGCAGATATACCGTTGTCGTTATACACGTTTCACTAAAGATTCTAAAACGCAGCTTCATTGTATTTGAGTTATTATGTTAAAACTTTACAGGGCCGACGAACCACCTAAAACGGGGCAGTGTTTTGAGTGTCGTGCAAAGTAGTCCGTCCGTTCGTTAGTACAAACCATTGTGCGTAACTCGATTTAAAAAAAAAAAGATAGGCTTTACCGAGGTCGGTTCACAAGTACGGGCGTTCGTTCGTAAATCGGGCTTTCGTAACCTGGGGACTTCCTGTACTTGTTATTCACCCTCCATGAACACCAATGGAGATGCCGGCTTGCAAAGACCTCTCGCGATTGGCCGATAAGGAGTGGGTACAGAAAAAATGTTTACAGCGCCTAAGGCGGCCACAGAGACCAGATTTAGTGTATCTATTTACTTGATATCTGTCAGGATGTAGAATGAATTTGACCAAATATAATAATAATAATAATAATAATAATAATAAATCAAACTTTCTAGGGCTTTTCTAACACTCAAAGTCACGTTACAATAAATGGCGGTGAAACAAGACAACAGATAAACAACACAGACATACAGGGGTGGATGGGAAGGGGGGGGGACTACGAGAAGGAGAAGCGACAGCCAAACACGACGCCAGCAGTACTCTACGACTTAAACAAATACAAAAGGGCAAGAAAAGCAAAAATTAAGCTCTAAATTAAAACCCCTGATTGCCAATTTAAAGGAACTAAGCAATCAACGCTAAACCAACACATAAATAGTTCTCAAGTTAATGAGCAGTGTTGACAAGATAATGATATCATAATAAATACAAGAAAGGGAATAAACTAACATCTGGCTCCTGTAAAGAATCTAAAATCCACAACCTCTACCTAAACACAGGGAAAACTGAGGAGGTAATCAACTTTAGAAAGACCAGCACCCACCATACCCCCCCGACCATCCATCGATGGTACAGACGTGGAGAGTCAGCAGCGCTAAGGTCCTGCGAGTGCATATCAGAGGACTTCTCCTGGTCCTCACATGTCACTGCGCTCTCCAAGAAGGCCCAGCAGTGTCTCTACTTCCTACGGCATTTGAAGAAGGTGAGTCTCCCCCCACGCATCCTCACCACATTCTACAGGGGCACCATAGAGGGCATTCTGACCAGCTTTATCACTGTCTGGCATGGGAACTACACGGTCTCCGACTGCAAGTCCTTACAGAGGATAGTGAAGACAGCTCTAAAGATCATAGGAACTGCTCTCCCATCCATCCAGGCCATCTATGATCCATAGTGCACCCGGAGGGCCCTCGGCATCGTGCAGGACCCCACCCACCCTTCCTACGTCCACTTCACCCTCCTATCCTCTGGCAGGAGGTACCGTAGCAGCCGTGCTGCCTCCACCAGACTATGCAACAGTTTCATTCCTCATGCTGAACACTCAGACCTTCAGCACAACGATTTTTTGACCTTCTTCCTTTTGCACAATTAACTACAGTGTCATACTAAACAACACACCTACCTGCACAACTATCGTTACCAGAAACTCACTGTCCATGTCAGGTGTCGTTGTGATGTTTAGGTTTGTGAAGTACGTTTTGTTTTAATGTGCTTTTTGTTTTTTAATATCTATTGTGCATTACTTGTTTTTATGTGGTACTGTGGTTTGTGTGAAACGCAATCGTGTGCACGCATATGCGGAAATGACAATAAAAGCAGTCTAAGTCTAAAAGTCTGAGAATATTTCCTGCTTATCTGCGTTGGCTAAATGTTCCCATTTGGGCTGAGAGTTTAGAACAGGCAACCCTCCTGGTCATATTAAGCCCAGTTTTGTGACCTCCAAGTTGCTGCCGACCCAATTCCCTTATCCTGTGCTGTTTATAGCGCTGCTCACTTCTACTATGAGCCCTGGGACGGTGAAGGTTTCTGAATGGGAGACCGAGGAGGGAGGATGGAGGGATGATGGGGAAAAGAAGACCTGACTCAGCTTAAGGGATCGTATCAATGACTCAGACTCCTAGAAGTAGGGCATGAGAGTACACTTCCAACTCTGGTGCTGCATACAGTTGGATGCCATTTATTTATTTCTACAAATGGGCAAAGTGCCCACATGGTGCACTAATTACCATATTATGTTAATCCAAATTGAGCAATTATGGTGGGTTGTACAGTTTTTGCCTTAAATATCAACATTAGCGGTGCCACGGCACCCACCCACCCAGCACATGATAATAATGATGATAAATAATTCTCCTCCCAACTAGAAATACTCCTTCGGCAATTCTAAAAACAGGTAACAGGCTCAGCTGTTCATCCTTTAAATGTGTAGAAGGGATGCTTATAGTAAATATTCATGCATATTAATGCACACCCGCAACTCAACCTGACAGGACAGCTTATCAATTTCTGGTTCTACAAAACCAATGGGACATTAAGGAGTCTAAATCCTGCCCTAACCTTGTGAGCTTGTATAAATAATAACAAGGCTTAGGGACATTTTAGTGCAACATCCTTGACTAAAAGAGTTGAACGGGGAGGTTTTTGGCATTTAAAGTGAGAACAATGGGTCAAGACATGGCTGAGTTGACAAACTCCACAGAGAGGTGCGGGGAACATACCAAGGCCCCCTTTCATTCTGATGCAACACACTGAAATGCTAAGCCACTGTGCTACCTTCTATTTTATTATCATCATCATTGTTATTATTCTTGCCGTTGAATTATTATGATTCTTTTTGCGCAATTATTTTGCTAAAATAAAAAATTGATAAAATAACAGAAAGCAGTTGCCTAAAACAAGCTATCAATTAAGGTGAAGGAAAGACTAATCCTGTGCTCAATTAAGGTATGCTTAAGCAAGACAGAGCAGTGACAGCGGAGCAGTATTATTATTCTAATTTACCAACTCATGTGAAAAATAACTTCAGTTTTTTGGGGTGTTGAAAAGAAAATACTTGGTCATCCTGAAAGTAAATAAATAGAAGCAACTGTCTGACACATAGAAATGATAGTTTAGCTCTGACATGTGTCTAGCATGACCAGTTTAGATTTCAAATAGATTACCTTTAGGCTTTGACTGGAACGAGTATATTCCCTAATTAACCAAGAGTCACCACGATGCCGTTGGCAAACGTGAGTGTCAGGAACCTGTGTGAGTCACCGGAGCTTCTAAGCAGACAGACATCAGAGAGCTGGGGTGCCTGTTGTCATATTTGTTTCATGTAAACGTGTTATCAGGCGGCGCACACAAAGGACCAGATTCTCAACTTAATAAAGTATAATAACAAGCCTCTTAATGAGCAGCCACTTCCTGACGGCACCTCATAAATTATGCAAATCTGCAAGCAAGTAATGTGCCACAGCTTAATCAAGATAGTGTATGATCGAGAGAGACAGAGAGACAGAGAGAGAGAGAGAGAGAGGGAGAGAGAGAGAGAGTGGGAGAGAGAGAGAGAGTGGAAGAGAGGGAGGGGGAAAGAGAGAGAGGGAAAGGGAGAGAGAGGGAGAGAGAGCGAGAGAGGGAAAGAAAGAGAGGGGGAGAGAGAGGGGAGAGAGAGGGAAAGAGAGAGCGGGGAAAGACAGCGAGAGAGAGACACAGAGAGAGAGCGAGAGGGAGGGGGAGAGAGGGGGGGAGAGAGACAGACAGACAGACAGACAGAGAGAGAGAGAGAGAGAGAGCGAGGGAGGGCGAGAGAGGGAAAGAAAGAGGGGGGGAGAGAGAGAGGGGAGACAGACAGACAGACAGACAGACAGACAGACAGACAGACAGACAGACAGAGAGAGGGAGGGCAAGAAAGAGAGGGGGAGAGAGAGAGGGGAGAGAGAGGGGGAGAGAGAGAGGGGAAAGACAGTGAGAGAGAGAGACACAGAGAGAAAGCGAGAGGGAAGGGGGAGAGAGAGGGGTGAGAGAGACAGACAGACAGAGAGAGAGACACGGAGAGAGAGCGAGAGGGAGGGGGGAGAGAGACAGACAGACAGACAGACAGACAGACAGACAGACAGACAGACAGACAGACAGACAGACAGAGGGAGAGCGAGGGAGGGCGAGAGAGGGGGGAGAACTTCACAGCTCCTCTTTCACTTTCATCCAGCATGTATCACGCAGAGCCGTCTTTTGGTGTCCTTTGATGCAAATATTGACAAAGATACCAAGGCCACTTTCATTGTCCTCCAAACACATGCTATCACTGTTGTTTTTAAAGCGTTTTCTTTTGACAAATTTTTACTGTTTTTTTCTCCCCCCCCCCCCCCCAGGGCACTTTAGCGGGTCGAATTGATGAAATTGAAAGTTGAAAAGAAAGCTGATGGCGCATGTCGAGGTGAGAGAAGCAGGACTTAATTCAAATAAACACTGTTTGTTCGTCGGAGCCCAGATGTAGAGACTGCTTGCAGTGATTTAATAAATGCATGAGCCTGTTCTCCTGTCTCCTTCTCTTGTGACTCTTACAAGAAAAAAGCAAAGGACTCCATTATTTTTTTCAGAGTGCAGCCATATGCTCTATTAACTGGATGTGAGCTGATGACCCTATAGAGGTTTTCTGCAAGGCCTTTTTGCTATGAAAGGTGAGGACTAGGAGACCCTGTGGAAACATGACATGTAGGCTTTCATTACTGGTGACAATAAGCACCTGAGAGGGTCACTAACTCATAGTTGCTTTTTTTGGGGGGGGGGGTTCCCCCTTTTCTCCCAAATTGTACTTGACCAATTACCTCACCCTTCCAAGCCATCCCGGTCGCTGCTCCACCCCCTCTGCCGATCCGAGGAGGGCTGCAGACTACCTCGTCTCCTCTGATACATGTGGAGTCACCAGGCGTTTCTTTTCACCTGACAGTGAGGAGTTTCGCCAGGGGGACGTAGCGCGTGGGAGGATCACGCTATTCCCTCCCAGTCTCCCCTCCCCGAACAGGTGCCCCGACCGACCGACCAGAGGAGGCACTAGTGCAGCGACCAGGACACATACTCACATCCGATTTCCCACCCACAGACATGGCCAATTGTGTCTGTAGGGACGCCCGACCAAGCCGGCGGCAACACGGGGATTCGAACCAGCGATCCCCGGGTTGGTAGGCAACAGAATAGACCGCTACGCCACCCGGACGCCCCCACTCACTGTTTCTTATGAGGTTCATCATGAAGGGTTTATACACTTTGACCTGGAGCCAACATGTAATAATTGTCCAATTAGTGTAAGAGTTATCACGGAATTGAACTATTGTTATTTGACATTTTCCAATTACATTTTCAGAGGCTTTACTTTTATTACTCCCATTAAATCCACATTTGACATGGCTCCAAAAAAGAAAGGAATTTGTCTAACTTCACAAAAAGTGGGACATAAAGCATTCAGAGGATTTGACGGCTCTCGTGGTGTAATAACCCAAATGTTAATGGGCAAATTAACAGCAAAAGTATCACATCCATCTCATTCAGACATGATTTTTAGCCCTTTGGCTGTTCATAATACCCTCCACCCACCCCAACTAACGTGCTACCCTGCTGGACAGGGAATTACAACTGTGCTTCCTGTCTGGCAATCTCGCCGCAACAAGCAGAATTTCTGTTTTGGGGGGAGAATCAGTTACACGGATTAACGCGTCTCATTTTTGTGTTGGAAAATGGCAAACATTTGTTTATTTGCTGTAGAAACCCGACAGGATTTGTATTCCAACCTTTATGTACCACTTGAAGTCAGCCAAAACAGTGGTTTACATTGAGACTATTGTTAGAAAAACAACCTGTCTCTGTCAGCTAACCCGGGCAAAGAATGCTCCGCAAAAACCCCCGGTTTGAGGAAACGCTGACATGCAGCACATCTAACTGTTGTTATCCCGGAACACTGGCTAGGAACACATGATCATTTATAGCAAGGGCCTAGGAGGGAGCAGTTTAAACAACACACACATTTACTCCTGGGAGCTGTCTAATATCACTGCAGTCTGGTACTGCGGACCACTGCAGCGACGGTATCACACCACACAGCTCCCCCGAAGCAGTTTGAGGTTCAGTGCCTTGCTCAAGGGCAATGAGGGAGGAGCAAGTGTACAGGTGTCCAGAGATTCGAAAGAAATGGTTATTGGTTGGCTCTCTGAAAACACGTAACCCCAAGTTAGCCTATAGAGGAAAACAAAGTGGTGTTGCCAAGTCTTCCAGTTTACTAAGTGCTTGAACCACTTTGTAATTCCTTGTACTTCATTCACGTTTCCTTGTATAAATTGTAGAGGAAAGTGGTAGCTGGGGTCTAATAATAATCGGTGGTCACCTGGGGCCAAGTATGACCGTCCTCCCTCTGGGTCCTCAGGTGGGTGTAGAGGCCGATCCTGGAACCGCATAATGGGAGGATGCTTGCACGTGACAGCTTTTTACATGGAGTGGCTGATGTGCCTGTGGCCACCACACAGTCCTTGGCAGGGGGTGGCCAGAGTCCAATGGCATGGAGAACCCAGACGATTGGGGACCACCCTCTTGCAGCCTTCATCCACCTTTACTGCCGTTGTGACCTGGAGACATCTTCCACCAGTTCTGCTACTGAGGTCTTTGTTGGATCACGCCTCGTCTGGATAATCCCCCTAGACCCATCCCCCTTGGGTGACCCTACCAGGAGCCAGGCTCCGGATGGCATATCTCTTGGGATCATTGGTACCCACAAGCTTCTCCACCATGGCAAGGTGGCGATCCAGGAGAAGAAGCTGGAGTCTATACTCTTGGGGGTAGTACCAACACTTTCCCTTTTATTTTTCTTATTAGGCTGTCTGGTCTTGTAGCTAAGTATGTCTTAATTTACAGCACTAATGCTGCCTAGAATAACATTTTGATTCCTTATAAGCAATCTATATTAATGATGATGCAATTATAATATGGTGACTTAAATTAAAGGCACAAACTGGAATACATTTTAAAAAGTATGTTCAGTGAAATACATTATTATCATTACACATTGACAGTTGGATTTGTTTTGTGAATCTGGATTTTCTAAATTCTTTTTCAAACTGCTAATTAATTAACATTTCATGGAAATATGTTATGCATCGTTTTGCCTAATTATCATTCAATCACTTGGTTTCTTTCAGATCTATTTCCTGCTTTAGGAGTTCATCTGTAATCAAATACTGTGAAATAATCTTTCTATTAGAGGCTTGGCACTCGGTTACTTGCAAAGCCCTCAGTTATTTTACATGCACCTGAGACAGAGAATCATTGAAAACCTGTAGTGGCAAACTGCAAAGGCTGACTGTTCTCAAATACATTAGACACCTCATTAGGCACAAACAGCTGTTGGTCCCTTGAGCCATGAAACACTTCTGCGGCAAATTCTTACATTAATAACGCTAAACAAGGACCTTTGAGTAAAGCTATTATTCAAGAAAAAATATTGTCATTGAGTGAGATGTACAGCCAATTCATCACACTGGCAACTAGGGCAAAACTGGAAGTGTGACAGACTCGGGGAAACTTTAGCGACACCGTGACCCCACAGAACTCGGTTAATATTACTCACATTAACCTTTTATCCTGCCCAAGGTGCCATATGGCTGGACAGCCAAAAATGATAATAAAATGGGTACAATGAATGTGGGGGTTGAAACTCGACGACTGCCTGGGCTTAACTCGTGTGTTAGCTTGATGAGGAAAAACTTCCACAGGACTCCAATGTAAGAAAGGATAAAACAAGTCCACAGCTTGTACCATCTACTTACAGGAATAGTCAAAGTTTGCCTAATCACCAAACTGTACTATGGTAAGAAAATCGTATGGCTCGGTCGTTACTTGAGCTGCAACTCCACCCATCCATCCATTATCCATACCGCCTGTCCTTACTCAGGGTTGCGGGGATGCTGGAGCCTATCCCAGCAGTCATTGGGCGGCAGGCAGAGAGACACCCTGGACAGGCCATCAGGCCATCACATTCACATCTAGGGACAATTTAGTACGGCCGATTCACCTGACCTACATGTCTTTGGACTGTGGGGTGAAACTGGAGCATCTGGAGGAAACCCACACAGCCCTGGGAAGAACAGGCAAACTCCACACAGAGGACGACCTGGGACGACCCCCAAGGTTGACCTTCTTGCTGTGAGGCGACTGCGGTAACCACTGTGCCACCATGCCACCGTGCCGCAACTCAACAAAACAAAATAACCATGTCTTTTGCGAGTTTGCCTTCATAAGCCCACGAGCCCTATCTCTTAAATCAATCAATCAATCAATCAATCAACCAATCAATCAATCAATCAATCAATCAGATTTTATTTGTATAGCACTTTTCATACAAACAAATGTAACACAAAGTGCTTTACACAATAAAACAATGAAATCAATAAAATCTCCCCCCCTCACAAAAAATAAATAAATAAAAGAACAGGCACATTTCAGAAAAGTATGAACAAGTTTAAAACTGAGTTAGTGAAATAAATAAGTAAAAGTGCCATAAACACTGATTAATTAAAAGTAACAACAGAGCAGAATATGTAACAATAGCAACATATATAAAATAGACACACACTCACTATGAATGTAGCTGTAGGCTGTTTTGAAAAGTAAGGTTTTCAACCTGTTTTTAAATGTGTTCAGTGTGGTGGCCTCTCAGGTCCTCAGGCAGGGCATTCCATCTACTTGGGGCATAAATAGAAAATGCAGCTTCCTCTGCTCTAGACCTAGCATGAGGGATGGTTAAAAGGCCACTGGACCTGAGAATTCTTGCTGGTTTATAAGGAATTAACATGTCTTTTATATAGCGTGGTGCAAGGCCATTTAGCGCTTTGTATACAATTAACAGAACTTTAAAATCAATTCTAGTTTTAACGGGGAGCCAATGCAGAGATCTAAGACCAGGTGTAATGTGCTCATACTTTTTAGTTCTGGTGAGAACACGTGCTGCCACATTTTGAATTAACTGTAGCTGGTGCACAACTGATTTTGGGGGGCTGGTGAATAGTCCATTGCAATAGTCTAGTCTACTTGTTATAAATGCATGGATTAATTTCTTACAGTCTGATTTTGATAGAAAGCCCCTTAGTTTTGAAATGTTTTAAGATGGTAGAAGGCTGAGCTTGTGAGATGATTGATGTGGCTCTTAAATTTTAGATCACTGTCCATGATTGCACCAAGATTTCTAGCTTCACCTTTGCACTCCAGAGACAGCGAGCTGAGATGGGCTGCAATTCTCTGTCTCTGAGTCTTTGCACAAAAAATAAGTATTTCTGTCTTGTCTTTGTTCAGTTGTAAAAAGTCATCTGACATCCATAAAGTAATATCATCAATACACTGAATTAGGGAATGTATGGGAGCTAGGTCATCAGAAGATAGGGATATGTAAAGCTGTGAATCATCTGCATAATTATGGTAATTTAATTTGTGTTTCTGTATAACATGTGCAAGTGGGAGCATATAGAGATTGAATAGTAGTGGTCCAAGAATTGAACCTTGGGGTAGCCCACACATTTTACCCACTTTGTCCGAGGGAAAGTCTCCAATAGGCACAAAGAACTGCCTGTCCTGAAGGTATGTTCTAAACCAGTTGAGAACCGGGCCAGAAAGGCCGACCCATTTTTTTAATCTCTCTAGCAAAATATTATGATCAACAGTGTCGAAAGCAGCACTGAGATCCAGCAGCACAAGAACAGACAATTTATTAGAATCTGTGTTCATATGCAGATCGTTCACAACTTTGAAAAGTGCTGTTTCTGAGCTATGGTGAGATCGAAAACCTGATTGATAAACGCCTAGAAGGTTGTTAGATATTAAATAGTTATTAAATTGGGAATAAACAGTTTTTTTCAAGGATTTTGCTGAGGGATGGTAAGTTGGAGATGGGCCTGTAGTTGGCAATAACTGTCGCATCAAGATTACTCTTCTTCAGAAGTGCTTTAACGACAGCTGTCTTAAGTGCTGCAGGAAATATACCTGCCTGAAGAGAGTAGTTAATAATTTCTAAAACGTCATGTGCTAAGCAATTAAAAACATTTTTAAAAAATTTGGTAGGGAGAGAATCCAAGCAGCAGGTGGACGACCTGAGCTGCCTAACAATATTGTCTAGACTTTTAAGGTCTCGAGTGTCAAATTGAGACATGACGCCAGTGACATTTCTGGAGAACTGGAGGGTAGGTTCATTACTGGATCTTGAGGCACTAATGTTCTGTCTAATGGCAATAATTTTCTTATTGAAGAATGCAGCGAATTGCTCATATATTTCAGTGGACAACATCTCTGATCGGTTTGGAGATGGTGGATTAATAAGTCAGCCAATAGTAGAGAAAAGCACTTTACTATTGTTAATATTTTCATGAATGATTTTAGAGAAAAAAGACTGTCTGGCCTGTTTAATTTCTTTACAGTACTTGTTCAGTCTATCCTTGTAAATTTCATGGTGAACCTGAAGTTTAGTCTTTCTCCACCATCGTTCTGCTTGGCGACAGTCTCTCTTAAGATGACTAATAGCCACTCCATTTCTTCAGGGAGCTTTTTGTTTTTAGTTTTAACAGGTGCAATGTTGTCAAAGATATTTCGTATTTTTGAGTTGACGTCGTTCACAAGATCCTCAGTTTGTGATGACAGGAACGGCGACGACTCATTTACGGTTTTCTGAAAGGTTTCAATTGTGTTCTTATCAATGAAGCGTTTTTTTTATCATTCGAGTGCTCTTCTGTTGTACAGGAAGAGCAGACACATCAAAAAATATACAACAGTGAAAGTTAAAGTGACAGTAACCTAAATCACCGTTCTAACAGAAAACTTAGTGTTGCCTTTTACAAAATATCATGCTTATATCAACATGAATTAAATAAAATCTTTATTAGCTGACTTTTAACAATTACCACTAATTAACCTGGTCAATGAAATCACTTATCTCAATTTATGTAAGCTAATTACACAAATACAGACTGCACTTATTTATCAAACTAAAATGTATATAAAGGTGACAATATAGGTTAAACAGCCAACAAAACATTTCAAGGTAAATTCAACACGTTTTCATCATCGTCATCACCACCCATCCGGTACTCTAATCAGACAAACATTAAAGTAGTAGCAATCACATTAAGTAGTATTTGTTTATCACAAATCCTGTGAACAGTTTTACACCCTCTGTTTTGATTCTTTCTCCTCTGCTGTGGTTCTGATGAGGTCGCTAGCTCATATTTAGCATGACGTACCACAGCCTGGCACTCCATCAAGGAACTAGATAAGCGTGGCAGCAGCAGCACGTCAAGCTAGGTGCCACTGTTGTGAGAAACACTGCATCCTTAAAATACCAACTTTTCAGGAAATTAGAGTGGGGTTATTCTTTCAGAGTGATTTCCAGATATGCTTTTGGGTTTGATCATGGATTTTGGATTGAGGGACCCTAGGGCTGCAACACTAAGTCTGATTATAGCAGAGAGCCATGGACAGTAGTAAATCATCATGAACAAAATTATCAAGTCATGTTCTCAAATTATATTTTACTCACTGGGATAGTGTATTTTATATATATCAATATAGATGTAGGGGAAAAAAACGTTTAATACATAGCAGTACAAGCTTGTTTCGTGCGTCGTGCACTCATCAGCTGCCATGAGTGCGCGACGCACGAAACAAGCTTGTACTGCTATGTATTAAACATTTTTTCCCTACATTTATATTGATATTTCGCTTCTCGTTAGTTGAGCACTTCTATCAACACCATTGACGGTTTCCGGAGAAAAAAAAACCCCACTCTCTCTCTCTTTCTATATATATATGTGTGTGTGTGTGTGTATGTATATATATATATGTGTGTGTGTGTGTGTGTGTGTGTATATATCGCTGCATATATTATTTGCAGCGATATTACATTTTAGCTATAAGGAAAACTTGAGTTGCTGCTGGCAGTGGTGCTGGTGAGCCAGCATTCTCTCTGGTCCTAATAAAAACAATAAATATCAAATCCCATTGTCCCTGTAATAGGCTCAATGATTCCTGGCTCTCCACCTCAAGCCGAGTGTGGTGAGCATTCTGGCACAAAATGGCTGCCGTTGATCACCCAGGTGGGTGCTACACATTGGCGGTGGTTGAAGTGAGTTACCCCCTTCAATGTGAAGCGCTTTGCTTATTATTATAATTGTTATTATTATTATCAAAACCAGATGCTGTTCCATTTGCCATGCAAATTTTCACATAGCAGGAAAGTGACTTAATGTGTGGCTTAGTGTGATGCTTAGATAGGGGGGGAAAAGTCTAATAACTTATAAAACATATATATGTATATATTTTGTTTTTTTTCCAAGTAATATTTCATCATACATTTCTGCTGTAATCAGTAAAATCCCCAGGAATGGGGTTGTAGGTTTTCCCTAGATGTAACAGCGGTGAAACTTCTGCATCAAAGCAGTATTGGATTTGGCATGATGAGGCCCCAAACTCTGTCAGAAAATGCCACATCAAGGCTCCAGTTTTCATAGCAGCTGGGCAAAGCACAGCAGGGAAAAATGAATAAATCAATCAGCTGCCACAAACATCACTAGGGCACCCATGCACACAACCAGAATCAGTCAGCTCTATTTCCACACAGCGTTTAACCTGTGGAGATACGCTAGCAGTAAGCAGGAAATCACAGTGTGTGTGTGTGTGTGTGATGATGTACGATGATGTACAGTTGGTTGCAGATGAAAACATCTTTGAAAACCCATGATTGCTACGCACTTTCAAATCAGGGCCTTCTGATTTCATATAATGGAAAAAAAAATCTCTTATGCACAGCATGTCGCAATTAAGTCTTTTGGACTTTATTTTTTTGGTAGTCTTCGTGATGTATAGACGATAAGACATGTTAGGTTTCAGACTGGGATCATCGACCGTGGAATGTACTCTTCACACACAATACCCATATTTTCAGCTACCACGTTCAAAACGAGAGAAAAGAAGCCGGTTAAATTGGAGCTGTCTGGATTTCTAATTCTTATATTTATGTGGTCTGGAGAGTTGCTGTTATTTTAGATGTGAAATTGCAATATTCCTGCAAGACCTACGGTAGATAGACTGATGGGCCAAAACATTATGACCAGTCACAGGGGAACCGAATAACATTGATCATCTCTAAACAAGGGTATAGTCAAGGTCGGGGTAGATGAGATGGTAAGCGAACAATCAGTTCTCGTAGTCAACCTGTTGGATGCAGGAGAAATGGGCAGGGGTAAAGGCAGTGGTGGTTTTTGGCATAAGCAATATAGGCAGTTGCCAAGGGTGGCAACTGCTTGAGGGGCGCACGCGCACTATGTGTGCGCACAGCTCTCGTGACACATGCACACTGATGTCATCTTGCCCAGGGCACCAAATGAGCCAGAACCGCCACTGAGTAAAGACCTGGGCGACTTTGACAAGGGCCAAATTGTAATGGCCAGACTACTGGGTCAGAGCATCTCTCACTGATCAGCCAAAACATTAAAACCAATGACAGGTAGATGAATAACATTATCTCGTTACAATGGCACCTGTCAGGGGGTGGGATATATTGGGCAGCAAGTGAACAGTCAGTTCTTGAAGTTGATGTGTTGGAAGCAGGATCTGAGTGACTTTGACAAGGGCCAAATTGTGATGGCTAGATGACTGGGTCAGAGCATCTCCAAAACAGCAGGTTCTGTGGGGTGTTCCTGGTATGCAGCGGTCAATAACTACCAAAAGTGGTCCAAGGAAGGACAACCGGTGAACCGGTGACCAGCGCCCCAGGCTCATTGATTCCCGTTGGGAGAGAAGGCTAGCTCATCTGGTCCGATCCTCCAGAAGAGCTACTGTAGCTCAAATTGATGAAAAAGTTGATACTGGCTATGATAGACAGGTGTCAGGACACACAGTGCATTGCAGCTTGCTGCATATGGGATGTACAGCTGTAGACTGGTCAGAGTGCCCATGGTGACCCCTGTCCACCACCGAATGCGCCTCCAATGGGCACGTGAGTGTCAGAACTGGAACATGGAACAATGGAAGAAGTTGGCCTGGTCTGATCACATTTTCTTTTACATGATGTGGATGGCCAGGAGCGTGTGCGTCGTTTACCCAGGGAAGAGATGGCACCAGGAGGCACTATGGGAAGAAGGCAAGCCGGCAGAGGGAGTGTGATGTTCTGGGCAATGTTCAGCTGGGAAACCTTGGGTCCTGGTATTCATGTGGATGTTACTTTGACACATACCACCTACCTAAACATTGTTGCAGACCAAGTACACCGCTTCCTGGCAATGGTACTCTGTGATGGCAGTGGCCTCTTTCAGCAGGATAACGTGCCCTGCCACACTGCAAAAATTGTTCAGGAATGATTTGAGGAACATGACCGAGAGTTCAAGGTATTTCCTTGGCTTCCAAATTCCCCAGATCTCAATCCGATTGAGCATCTGTAGGATGTGCTGGACCGATAAGTCGGATCCACGGCGGCTCCACCTCGCAGCTTACAGGACTTGAAGGATCTGTTGCTAATGCTTTGGTGCCATACACCACAGGACACCTTCAGGGGTCTTGTAGAGTCCACACTTTGCCGGGTTGGCGCCATTTTGACAGCACACAGACATATTAGGCAGGTGGTCATAATGTGTTGGGTCGTCAGTGTAAAAACGTTTTGTGTTTTAAATGTGGCCAGTGAGGCCGTGCAAGACAGAATGTGTGCTGCAGGCATACCCGTTACTTGGTTGGGAGAATGTGTTGGACACAACAGAACAGCACTCTCTGATGTTTTTATTTTTGTACATTTCAGGTATGATAATTGCTTTCACAATTATGGTCCCACCGAGTCTTCAACTAGATTTTGTTTAGTTCTCTGTCCTTGAAGGGTTGTTAGCAGACAAACAAAGCGATATCATTTCCAGGATGCAGCTCTCCACGCTTCTCCCATTTCCCTTTAGATATTCAGAAATAAATGATCAGCGATAGGCACGTATTGTATCTGCGCGAGAAAAGCTTGCTAGCGGAGGGCTCCTGCAGGACCCAGTGTTATTGTGTAGTATTGCTGTGACCTAGAGTAGCTGGCAGATTTGGGCTATTTTCAGGCAGTAAATCCATTTAATGATGTTTTCCACTCCCCACAAAGCACAGTTCTGTTTACATAGCACACATCGCACCATCTTTAATATTTCATCACTCTTTCAGTTTGGGCATCTGGGAGCATGGAGTGGTGGTGGTGGTGGTGGTGTAGGAGGGCTGCAGGACGGTGGAGGGGGAGTTACACACAAGTCGCTTTCCTTTGAGAGCTCACTCCATGCTCGGTGAATACCCGTTAAATAAGCGAAACGGCAGAGCGTGTGAATTGCGAGAGACGGAGCGATCGGTAGTGATAAGTTTCAGGTTGTGAGGAAGTGCTGAGCAGTCCCCCCCCAGCCCCCCCACCCCACCCTTCCTCTCTCTCTCTCTCTCTGTTCCTCTGCTATGAAAGGATGATTTGCATCCTACAGCGTGGTTTCAGAGGTTGGCTGCTGTGCTTGGAGAGCTGGCGGCAGAACAAGTGGGGCTATTTCACAGCAATCAATAAACATGAATTTAAAAAAATAAAAAAATAATAAGAGTTTTGGTTTTGAGCCGGTGTGAATATGCTAAGCTGGAGACATGAAAACTTCAGTGTTGGCAAGTTACCAGTTAACTGAAATGCATTAATGTAGCATCCGATAGTACAATTGTGTTGACAAGCCAGATAGAGGAAACTAAGGTATTTGTGGTGTTGGCTGATGAGCTCTCAACTCAAAATGGTAATCATCATGGCACCTACCAAGATAGGTGATAAAACTATAATATATGTGACAATAGTAATAGATTGTTTTATTTTTTTTTGAAAAATAAACCATTAAACTTACTGCAATGTGATAACATAAACCAACAATGTTTATCTGGAGCCCATATTGCAGAGATTTATATCATTTCAAACCAGCAGGGTTATGGGTTTGACCCCAGCCTTTCTGTGTGGGGTTTGTATTTTCAGTCTAAGTTTGTGTGCACTGCAGTGCTAGTGACTTATTCAAGGCATCTCCCTGCCCTCCACCCTGTGAAAGTGGTAAGGCTCCAGCCCCCTGCAAAATTGAATTTATGGTGCGTTATCCCTACATCCGTAGTCATTATCCGTAAGAGTTCCTGCTCTAAATGGAGGGCAAAGGAGGTGAGTATTGAGTAGCACTACAGCCAAAATTAGCCAACAATTCCATTTACAAATATTACTTGTGCTGCATTTACTTCGTGATGCCGCATGGCAGACAACAAACTGGATGCTCCTTGTTTGCAACAGCACAATAAATAAAACTTGGCCAAAGCTGCCATTTACCACACTGGCTGAGAGAACTTGAAATATCTGGCAAAACGAACGTAACGACACACGTCTGTTGGAAGAGGAGCCAAGATGAGCATAAAGACAAAGTAATGAGTCTGCAAGAGCAGCCCTTCTTGTGACCCACCGTTTTGAAGTCTGAAAAAGACTTTCAGGTTAAAAAAAAGAAAGAAGTGAATTGCAAAATTTGGTTCGACCAGACTTCTCTGATTCACTGCTTGGCTCTTGTTCATATTACAGTGGGACCTGGGAAGTACTAAAAAAAATGTATAGTTACCCAATATTTTTTAATGAAATAGCTTTTCAAATACCAACATGCAATTGTTTAAAAAATAACATTGGCAACAAGAGAACAATCTGAAGTTGTGGTTGACTGGTATGCAATGACACCCAGTGGCACAGCTTTACTTCTTTATTTGATTGTTGGAACACAACATGACCACAACCATCAAAGTGCAAAGTATTTGAAAGGCAATAAGGTTTACTGTTCCTGCGACTAGCAACTTGGTTTACACCATCTTTGCTGTCTATCGATAACGCTAAATTATCTTGAATGAGGACCATCCTCTTAGAATTTCAGCCAGATCATCAATCAATCAATCAATCAATCAATCAATCAATCAATCAATCAATCAATCAATCAATCAATCAATCAATCAATCAATCAATCAATCAATCAATCGATCGATCGATCGATCGATCTGTCAATTTTGTTGAACATGTTAAAGAAGACATATAAGCAATAAAAACAAATAAATAAAATCAGCAGCAAGATATAAGCAATAAATAAGCAACTCAAATAACACTGATCATGTTCAAAAGGTGTAAGAAGAAGTTGAGAACTTTTCTAGTCCTACCCCTTATACTATTCATGCCCTGATAATAGAAAATGAAAGTTCAATTTACAGTCATCCATATCCGTGATATCTATCTCAGTCAACTAAAAAAAAAAAATCAAACCATTTTGACAAAAACAAAAAAAACTGGTCACTGGTCTGTCTCATAACCATTCAATATTTAGTTTCTGAAGAATCTTTTTAGTTCAGATTAATTCCCACATTTTCAGCTCATCACTGCAGTTTTTCCACAAACCAACTCCCTTGGTTGTAACACAGTGATGTTTCGCATCTGTCTTTACTGGTGGTTTTTTGAATATACAGGTTATCCAAAGGAATTGAATCAAGTGCAACTGGACTTGGTATATATCCGTGAAGACGTTTCGCCTCTCATCCAAGGGATGAGATGACAGATATATACCAAGTCCAGTTGCACTTGATTCAATTCCTTTGGGTAACCATGACCTGGATGAATGAGAACATTCACAGACAATATACAGGTTCCTCTCAAACTGTTTACTTTCTCTCAGTTGTAAAAACCCTTGGATACTGATAGGTAAATATAGATTTATTATTCTGTACATAATTTGAATAGTTTTAAAATCAACCAAATCTTTAAATTTTAGAGCTTTTAGTTTGATAAAAAGTGGATGTATTGATTCTCTGTAAGTGGTTTAATTTACAATTTGTATAGCTTTTTTTGGAAGTTGAAGATTGGATCTGTGTTTGTACCGTATGTGTACCCCCAGACTTCCACACAGTAGGTAATGTATGGGAGAATGAAGGAACAGTACAATGTATATGGAGAAACTTGATTTAATAGATCTTTGACTTTGTTCAGTCGTGCAATTGATTTGGATATTTTGGCTTTAATATAATTTATGTTTGGCTTCGAAGTTAATTTGTTATCTATTAATACTCTGAGAAATTTAATTTCAGATGCTTTTTATATTTCTATGTCATTTATCATGAATTTCTTGTCTGAGTTGGTAGATCGATTCTTCTTCTTTTTTCAGCTTATTCGCTGTTTCTCAGGGGTCACCACAGGGGATTTTATAGTTTCCATCTGTACCCTGTGAGGTACTCACATTGGTAGATCGATTCCCGAAGATTATAAATTATTTTTCTTGAATTCAGTGTTACTTTATTTTCATCAAACCAACTCTTCATCCTGTTAAAGTTCTTTTTCACCTTATCCAAGAGTTGTTCCAAGTTGTCTCCACAGCAGTGTAAATTTGTATCATCTGCGAACAGAATGGTTTTCAGGGTTTGTGACACATCACATATATTTTTATGTACAATATGAACAACAATGGTCCCAACACTGAGCCCTGGGGTACCCCACACCTAACCTTCAGTAATTGAGATTTTAAGTTTTACAAGTATTTCGACATATTGGTACCTATTCTGTAGGTAACTGGATAACCAGGATAGTGCTATCTGTCTAATTACAGAACTTTGTCTTTTTTTATTAATAACTCATGACCTACAGTGTCAAATGCTTTTTTAAAGTCCAGAAATACCCCTACTGCATATTCTTCGTTTTCTATTGCCTTTATGATTTCTTCTACATATTATATCAGTGCAAATGAGGTAGTCCTGTTAGCTCTAAAACCATATCGTTGTTCATACAGTACATTGTTTTGTGATAAAATCATCTAGTCTTGTATTAAATATTTTTTTTCCAGTATTTTAGAGAACTATGGAAGCAGGGAAACAGGTCTGTAGTTTGAGAGTATATGTTTGTCTCTAGCTTTATAAATTGGTATGACTTTAGCTGTTTTCATTTTTCTTGAGAATACATCAGTTTGCAGAGACTGGTTACAGATATGTGTCAGGGGTTTTGCTATATTTTTAACTGTAGACATGTCAATACCATTCCAGTCTGTGGATTTTTTGCTCTTGAGTTTTTATTGCCATGTCAATAATTTCTTTTTCGTCAGTCCCTCTTATAAATATTGTTTCTTTAACATATATATTTTTACTTTCTACAACAACCCTACTACCAATCTTTGCAATCTCCCTGACCAAACCAGGACCAAAACTGGCAAAAAAAAAATATTAAACTCATCTGCAGCTGAAGCCATATCTATCTATTATTTATACGGTCCTGCACCTTAAAAATCTTGGATATTGTGTGTTTAAAAACATTGGAAATACTGTATCAAGCTAGAAGTAAAAGCCTTCCTGTTTGTATCCAACAACTTTTTAAACTGAGAGAAGGAAACTATAATTTAATAGGGTTGTGTTTTGAAACATGTAAAGTGAGAACTAATGTAAAATACAGATGTGTTTCAGTTTTGGAAGTCAAGCTATGGAATGGTCTTAATGATGAGTTGAAACTGTGTAGCTCATTGTTGAGTTTCAGAAAATCAAATGTAAAATAATTAAAGATTACAACTTAGTATACATTTTTCTTCCTTTTGTAACTTTGATATTCTAGGTTAACTTAAGGCTGTATAGGATAGGCAACAATAAACCTTGGGCTTCAGCCTATTCTTTTGGTCATTGACTGATGAAGTTTCATTGTGTGAAATGGACTGATGTAAATATGTACGATGATTTTTTTTTTCCCTGTCTGTCGCATATGAACACAAACGTATGACCAAAATCATTCATTCATTCATTCATATCAGTAGTGGTTGTGTTGTTTTTGTCAGGGAATGGTTGGGGTTTCCTAACTTCCCAGTTCCATTTTTAATAATGCCATTCAATATTTTCCATGTATTTATGTTTTTGTTTTCCTCCAGTAATTCACTGTAGTATCCCTTTTTGCTGCTTCTCATAATTCATGTTAGTTTGTTTTATGTACTTTAGATGTGTGTTCCGCCTCTGCTGTTCTTTCCTTTTAAGAATTCTTTACATAATAGATTTTTTCCTCTTGCATGCATTTAACATTCTCTTAGTTAGCCATGGTTTCTCAGCATACTTTTATTCCACTACTTTCTTTACTAGAGGAATTTTTTTTTTCATAGAGAGCAGTTGTTATGGACAGAAATGTGTCGGGCTACGTCTACATCTTCCACATAAACATTATTCCAGTCTTGTTTCATCAGGTCTTGTTTAAAGGAGTTGATAGCCATCACCTAGTTCATAGTTGATCAACCCGCTGCCAAAAAAAAAAGTCAAGGTGTGATTAAAACCTCAATTTAGATCTTAGTTTTTCCACCCTGTCCACTTCAATAAATACCATCGTGGGGAAGATCAATCAATCAGTCAATCAGTCAATCAATCAATCAATCAATCAATCAATCAATCAATCAATCAATCAATCGTCAATCAAGTGTCAAGCCATTCTAATGACCAATCAATTCTGATGCCATACATGCATAATGTCATTTCCCATGCCACACTTCATATTTCTAAATGCTGCTGGTGTCAGAACAGCGTTCTCCTTTGACGACAACTACACCCCTAAAAATAGCGCCGCTTTCCTCCAAACAATTACTTGCCATATGTGTGAATAATCTGTAAAACTGCTCCAGGTGATAGTGGAAGATACAGAGGCAATTACACAGTAATAGATTCAATCTCAGGCCAAGTGAGACATAATTGGAGTGGGAGCTTTCGCCCGGAGGCCAGATTATTGTATAGTGATGCTGTGATTATAGAGGCTTGGCACAGCATGGAGCTATATGCAATGTGAAATCACCGCTTGGGTGGGTGACATTAAGTATATCCCTTTAAATCATGGCTTTGATTGTGTTGTTGTCATGTTTGTGTCAGTTGCGGAACAATCTGTTTGTTTTCTCGCCTTGGCAGTTATCTACGATCAAAATAAAATAACAAACAAAGCCATGGTAATGTGTTAGCAGCAAATTCAGATGGTAACAGAAAGACTAGATACGCAAACGACAATTAGTTATTGAAAGCAAGCGTATCAAAGAAACGCTTCACTTAAATTGTCGCGTTTACGTGGAACATTCTGTCAAGGGTCATTGATACTCATTGGTAAACACTGATATGGTTCATTTTACTCAGCACGTCCAAAAACACATAAATAGTGATTCATAAAGCTGTAGGAGTCAGTTTAAACAGCTTCATAAAATCAAATTAACATAGCAAGTGTTGAAGCTTTACTGTTATTGAGACAGGGTTGAATAAAAGTGATTTGAAGAGGTCCTGTTTTAATGTCAGAGGTGACTGTCAAAAGTTACAGCACCCCAAGCTGCAATACGTCAGTTTTTCTCAATTCATGAGGCATGATTCGAAAAATACAATAAATCTATATGGCAATTATTCTTCGTGATACATGTTGGAATATTTGAAGCTTTGACCTACATTGTTGGAAAGGGGCAAGAATTGTGTTCATTATATTAAAGTTCAACTTTATCAACAATGAAATTCTTGTGCTCTGGCTCACCCTGCCTTTCCCCCCCCTTTATCTTCCCAATTGTACTTGGCCAACCATCGCACTCTTCCAAGCCGTCTCGGTCGCTGCTCCACCCCCTCTGCCGATCCAGGGAGGCCTGCAGACTACCCCATGCCTCCTCCGATACATGTGGAGTCGCCAGCCGCTTCTTTTCACCTGACAGTGAGGAGTTTCACCAGGGGGACATTGCGTGTGGGATCACGCTATTCCCCCCAGTTCCCCCCCCCCAACAGGCACCCCGACTGACCACAGGAGGCGCTAGTGCAGCGACCAGGACACATACCCACATCCAGCTTCCCACCCCCACACGGCCAATTGTGTCTGTAGGGACGCCCGAACAAGCTGGAGGGAACATGGGGATTTGAACCAGCCATCTCCATGTTGGCAGGCAACGGAATAGGCCACTACACTACCCGGACACCCGGCTCTCTCTGCCTTAGCACACAGGGACACACCAGGGACACCATAGGGACACACCAGCCCCGAAATGAAAAAAACTACATAAACTATGTACATATGAATTCATACATTATATGAGAAATGACAATAAGTACATAATACAACAATGTAAGGTACATAGGAGTGCGTCAGCTGTTCAGCAACCTGGCTGCCTGTGGAAAGAAACTGTTACTGAGACGGGTGGTGTGTGATCTGATGCTCCAGTAACGTTTTTTAGATGGAAGGAGTGCGAACAGAACATGAGAGGGGTGGCTGGTGTCCCTAATGATGTTTTGGGATTTCCTTTCACAGCGAGCGGTGTAAATATTAATGAAGTTGTGGATGTTCAGTGCCAAAGATTTTTGCTGCAGTCTTTACAGTCCTTTGCAGCAGTCTACAGTCCTGAGCAGTCAGGTTGCCAAACCACACTGTGAAACAGCCTGTCAACACAATCTCCATGGGCCTGAGATAAACGTTCGTAAGAGTTTTGGTGCTCCGCAGCCCTCACCGTGAAGACACAACACATACATATGGCATACGGCCTTTTGATGACACCTGAAAAAGGCATTTTGTTCAAGTGTGTTTTATCTTGTTGAGTTATTATCAAGTATTGATTGTAATCTATATAGCTAATTCTCACCTTTAACCTCTTGATGATGTCATCCAAGAGTGAAAGCATGGCTAGCCTTCTCAAGGCCCGGAAGGGTGCGAGATGCTTCATTTGTTAGTTCAACAAAGAGAAATGTTGGGTGTTTTTGGTGTTTTGTGCAATGTTGACATCACTGGACAACAATTTTGTTCAAACGTTTTGCTTCCTGAAAAAAAAAAAAAGAAGAGATTGTGATAGACAATGTCAAGCTGAACACAAAAATAATTGTAGATTTGCCGTATCGTGTAGGAATTTGGAGAAACATGAAAATAACTTTTATTGAATTCAACATGTTTAATCGTATAATGATGCTGGCACATGGTGTTAGTTCAACCGAGCTTCAAATGTTTTGCAGCTGATTTGCGTTTGTACTCAGCATCTGGTGCCTCTCGTGCCGGTGTCCAACAATAGTTGGCCAGCATTAATGGAGTCCAGTTGCCCTGATACCTCTTTTCCAAGGTCGCAATGTCCTGCTAAAACCTTTCACCACGTTCCTCACTGACTGCACCAAGAATCAGCAGGGAAGAAGTCCAAGTGTGAATGCTGAAAATGAATTTTCAATGACATGTTGCACTTCATGGTTTTGTGTGCTTTAAGCATGCTGTCAAGCAGCTCAGTGTAGTTTGGTGCTCTGTAGTCGCCAAGGAAATTCTCAACATCATCCTTACATGCCTTCCATGCTATCTTCTCTGGCCCCACTAGCAGATCTTCTAACTCCCTGCCACTGATGACCTGTCTTGATTTGTAGACCAACAAAAATGCCTTCCTTCATCTTGGCATCAGTTATTCGTGGAAACATCTGTCTCAAATAACAAAATCAACCACCTTCTTTGTTCATTGCTTTCACAAAATTTTCATCAATCTGAGTTTTACATGAAAAGGAGGCAGAAATGTCTTTGTTGGATCGACAAGTGGTTTATGCACCACACTTTTCTGCCCTGGAATGCAATGGTTACGGAGCGGCCAGTTCTTTTTAATATAATGTGACTCTTTAGCACGGCTATTCCATTCACAAAGGAAACAACAGTACTTTGTATATCCGAGCTGCATTCCTAGTAACAGTGCCAATACTTCTAGATCACCACATATGTTCCAGTTATGATCGTTGTACTGAATGTGTTTCAACAACAGTTCCATGTTATTGTAGGTTTCTTTCATGTGTACTGTATAGCCAATGGGTACTGAATGGTGGACATTGTATAACAGGACAGCTTTCAGGCTTAACTTTGACGAATCTATAAAAAGACACCATTGTAGTGGGTCATGCACACAACCCAAGCCATGAACAATACATCAATGTCAGTGCAGAAACAGAGGTTGTCAACCTGCGTAAAGAAGTCTGTCAAATGTTCTTGACAGTTCTGAAAGACAGAAATTTTTGTACCTGCTAACAGCAAACCCCATTCTTGCAATTTTGAACCAAGTAGTTCTGCTTTAGCTTTTGACAAATCCAAGCCCCTGACCAGGTAATTTAATTCTGGCTGTGTTATCAGATGAGGATAACCAGGCATAAAGGGTTCAACATCTGGATCAGTGTCGTTTTCCACATCTGGTTCATGTGCTGTGTCATCCTCATCTGCCTCATCTAGGCTCCATGTCTCTGGTGGCTCCGGTACTGGCAAACTATCATCATGTGGCACTGGTCTCAAGGCTGAGGGCAGATTGGGGTATTCAATAGATTTCTTATTTTTAGTAGAGAACCCAGACACATTGGTCAGACAGAAGTAACAGTCTGTCACGTGCTACTTCTCATCATCTCATCTCATCTTCAGCTGCTTTTCCGGGGTTGGGTCCCGGTGGCAGCAAGCTAAGTAGGGCACTCCAGATGTCCCTCTCACCATCAACGCCCTCCAGCTCCTCCTGGGGGATCCCAAGGCATTCCCAGGCCAGATTGGACATGTAGTCCCTCCAGCGAGTTCTGGGTCTACTCTGGGGTCCCCTCCCAGTTGGCTGTGCCCGGTAAACCTCCAAAGGAAGGCGCCCAGGAGGCATTCTAATCAGATGCTCGAACCATCTCAACTGGCTCCTTTCGATGCAAAGGAGCAGCGGCTCTACTCCAAGCTCCCTCCGGATGTCCAAGCTCCTCACCCTATCTCTAAGGCTGAGCCCAGACACCCTACGGAGGAAACTCATTTCGGCTGCTTGTATCCGCGATCTCACCCTTTCAGTCACTACCCAAAGCTCATGACCATAGGTGAGGATTGGAACGAAGATTGACTGGTAAATTGAGAGCTTTGCCTTCCGGCTCAGCTCCTTCTTCGCCACAATGGTCCAGTACAATGTCCACATTACTGCTGATGCTGCATCGATCCGTCTGTCAATCTCCCGCTCCATCCTACCCTCACTCATGAACAAGAGCCCGAGATACTTGAACTCTTTCACTTGGGGCAGCAACTCATCCCCATCCGGAGGGAGCAATCCATCATTTTCTGGTAGAGAACCATGGCCTCAGACTTGGAGGTGCTGACTCTCATCCTGGCCATTTCACACTCAGCTGCAAACCGCCCCAGTGCATGCTGGAGGTCACGTTCTGATGAAGCCAACAAAACCACATCATCTGCAAAGAGCAGAGATGCAATTCTGAGGTTCCCAAAACAGACACACTCCTCACCTTGGCTGCGCCTTGAGATCCTGTCCATGAATATCACAAACAGAATTGGAGACAAAGGACAACCTTGGCGGAGTCCGACATCCACCGAAAACGTGTTTGATGTGATACTTCTGTTCTCACCATATCATCAGGACTGAAAATGGCATTGACTTCCGAGTACCTCTGAGCCAAGCTGTCAGGTTGATGGCACATGTTGCACAACAAATGTGAGGAGCCCGGGGTTTCTCTTTGTCACCAATTTTACATCCGAAGTGGAGCTCATGGGCATTCTTAATAAGTGCAGTCATGGTGCGTCTTTGAGCCTTACGCGTATACTTGCCACAGATGTAACATAATGTATCACAGCTGTTGCAACATTGACGAGACATTTCTGCTGTAATAAATCTTCCTGAAGAGAATAAATCTTATTGTTAAGTATACTCACTATGCTATTGCCTGAAGAACATGTGCATCAACATGCGTCCAAAGAGCATCTGTAAATGTGAGCAGCTTTTATAGCCTGTCTGCCAGCGTCTAACCTGACTAAGCATGCCAGGTATGCCTAAGACAACATTTGCATAGCACCTACACTGAGTGCATGCCCAAGCATGCTTGGACTGACTAAAACAGCTTGCTCTTTGGGCAATATAGTAATAGTAGACTTAAAATATGACGGGACATCACAAAAACAGGTTATAGCTACAAAACGGTATGTGATAGGAAAATGTTAAGCTGATTTTTGTGATCAGCAGCCCCAAATCCATAAAATACACCCAAAAGTGTTCAGGAAATAAAACCTTTGTTGTCCAGTGATGTGTCAAGTATGGCCAGGGATTACAATAAAATATTTTTTTTAAATAAAATAAATAACATAACCAGGGCTAGAATGCCACCATGAGGTTTCGTTTTTTTTAACTACTTTTATTAATCTCTGTGGAACAATTCATGCTCTGCATTTAACCCATCCTAGCTGTGAAACTAAGAGCAGTGGGTAGCCACTGTGCAGCACCCAGGGACCAACTCCAGTGCTTCTTTCCATGCCTCGGTCAGGGGCACAGACAGGGGTATTAACCCTAACATGCATAACTTTTTGATGGCGGGAGGGCCAGAGCACCTGGAGAAAACCCACCGCAGACATGGGGAGAACCTGCAAACTCCACACAGAGGACGACCTGGGCTGACCCCCCCCCCCCCAAGGTTGGACATCCCCGGGGTTCGAACCCAGGACCTTCTTGCTGTGAGGCGAAAGCACTAACCAATGGGCCACCTTGACCTATTCAGCCAACTGTTATATCTTATTCATTTACTATAACTATCATCTTATTGATAATCTGATCCATGGACTGCATTCTGTATGGAATTAGAAGCAAAATGAATAAAACTTTAAATCACAATGTGTGTGTGTGTGTGTGTTTTAGTGTAGTATGCCTGGTCCCTTGATAGGGCATATATATATATATATATATATATATATATATATAGTAAATACCATGCAATCTCTGGTAAATTATGGAGAAACTGCAGTACTTGGAACATCTGATAAATTATTAAGGAGCTGTATGTCTTAGTAAACAGTGCTGACCTGCAGTAATTACAATGTAATGCCTGCTTAATAATTGATCAATTACCCATTCTTATTTCATAACGGCACTAAATGAATGAATGAGTTGCCTGTGGACAGATAATGTTAATTTGTATTTCCAATAAAGGAGCACAGTTATGAGGCGCTTGTTGGCAAATGGAAAGTTGCTGTATATGTTCGAGAACGTTTTTGGATAATGGATCCAATTACCCGTCACGTCACAGAAGTTCCAAGGTGGTTACTTGGGGCCATCAGGTTATCACAATAATGTATAATAAAATATTACCCACTACATTTATCACCACGCTCCATGTTTCCATTCTCTGTTAGTCATTATGTTTCTGCATCAAAGCCCCCGAGATGTGTTCCTTCAGGCTTTTATTTGCTGTACTCGGTAAGCAGAATGACTCTAATTTGGCGACCAAAAACATGTGTTCCTGCTTCTACTTTTGCATTTCTTTATGTACCTTTTCTTCCCCACAGTACACAACGGTATCATAGAAAGAAAGCGCCTTAAAGAGGTTGGGCTGCCCACGTTCCTTTCGAATAGTAGAAAGAGACGGAGGATGCAATCTCACTGTGGCCTGGGTGGAGATAACAAGGAACGCCACCGCAAGAACTGCAAAAGGCCTGGGTCTGCTCTTCTCTTCTTGGGAAATATTACAAAGTCAGCTGCGCGTCTCCAAGCTCCGAGTTTCACGCAACGAAAACAGGCAGCCCTTAAAGCATGGGATGCCTTTCCTTCCCGCTGTGCAACATCATATATTGTGAGAAAGCAGCAGCGGGACAGTCAATAACCACGGGGTGGAGTGCATCGTCATGGGGACTGGAGTGTGCCTGACTGCGTGGAGCCATTTCCCAGAGTGCACAGCGTCAGGCGGTGCAGAGAGGACAGGCATCTCGTGGCGCTGAGGGAGGAGAGAGAGACAACAGATGGATGTGCTGTGTCCTTGTGTTTGAAGTTTGTGTCTTTCCTCACAGCAATGCAATTAATTCTGCCGTGGACGCGCAGAACGCATGTGCACACACACCCACACACAGCGCGACGCACACGAGCCCATTCTGCATGCATGCTCATGTAAGCCAGCACAAACAATCACACACAAACACATAATGCTCACCAGGACAGTCTCACACAGATGTACGGACACACACACACACACACACAATGAATGAATGAATGCATTAACCTGAATCAATAGGTTTTTTTCTGACTGGCTGTCTGGCAGTGTTATAAATTAGTACAAGAATGAGGTCTGCACACTGAAACGCTCCCAATAATTATTTCATTCATCGGCAACGTTTTGATCTATCAGATCTTAAGGTCTTCCTCGGGCCTGTCTCTTAACTCGGCAACGTTTCGATCCATCAGATCTTCCTCAGGCAGATCTGATGGATCGAAACCTCACCGAGTTAAGAGAAATAAAATAACTATTGAGAGCATTTCAGTGTGCAGACCTCACTCTTTGGTACTACGTTTTGCCTTTTTTTTGTGTCTTGCACCTCAATATTTTTCTGGTTTTGTGCACACATGGGTCCTCTTCTGCAGTTTTCTAAATTAAACAAGAGGATTAGTCATCCCGGAACCATTGAAAGTAACATAAAATAAATGTTCTGATGAACTACAGCGTAAAGAAAACCACCGCCCAGCAGAGCAGGGTCACCATCTTCTACTAGTGATGAAAATGGACACAGCTGTTCCGGACATCATTGATCTTTAAGCATTTTAAACTGTTAGTAACTTTGTGTGTGTGTGTGAGTGAGAGAGAGAGACAGAAAGAGAGAGTGAGAGAGAGATAGTTCATGGTTGGCAGCAAAGTACGTAGCAGCTGCCACAAAGTGAGGGACAATGAGTGACTAAAATCACTTCATTAATATATGTGTTTGTTTGTTTGTGTGTTTGTTTGTTTTCGATCTTGTTTGTATTGTTTGTTAGGACATTAAGTATTTTGTATCATATGTTATTAATGCTTTGGCAATATGAGAATGCTTGTCATGCTAATAAAGCAAATTTGAATTTGCATTTGATAGTGAGAGAGATAGAGATAGTGAGCGAGAGACAGAGAGAAAGAGATAGAGAGTAAGAGAGAGAGAGGGCGAGAGAGAGAGACTGCAGAACAAACGGAGGTACTTTTCCACATGAAAAATTGGCAAAAAAGCCAGGGGGTTAGCACATTAAAGGAAGCTGCCAGGGATACTTTTCCAACAATAAAGCATCCTAAGATATGTAAATTATAATTGTCAATATGTTGTCTTTTCTATCTATCTATCTATCTATCTATCTATCTATCTATCTATCTATCTATCTATCTATCTATCTATCTATCTATCTATCTATCTATCTATCCATCCATCCATCCATCCATCCATCCATCCATCCATCCATCCATCCATCCATCCATCCCAGCCACTGAGGATGCACAAGCCAATGCATTCTTAGTGCCAGTCCCAAGCCCAGATAAATGGGGAGGGTTGTGTCAGGAAGGGCATCCAGCGTAAAACCTTTGCCAAATCAAATATGCAGATCATAAATCAGATTTCCATACTGGATCAGTCGAGGCCCAGGTTACCAGTTACCACTGACCGGTACTGTTGGCCAGCAGGGTGCCTGTGGAATCTATGCTACTGTTGGGCGAAGGAAAAGGAGAGGAGGAAGGCATGTCCAGAAGCAGCAGGACAGGAGGAAGGGTAGGAGTGTGGAGGTGACAGTCGGAACTTTGAATGTTGCCACTATGACTGGTAAAGAGAGAGAGCTGGCTGATATGATGGAGAGAAGGAAGGTCGATATACTGTGTGTGCAAGAGACCAGGTGGAAGGGGAGTAAGGCCAGGAGCATCAGAGGTGGGTTCAAGTCAAACTGACTTGCATAAATACAAGATGCACAGGACAGGAAGAGGCAGAAACGGATGATCTGCTGTGGTGACCCCTAACGGGAGCAGCCGAAAAAGGACTGAAGATGTCACTTAGATGAGTGATGAAATGTTTCTGTCAATAAACATGTACAGATGAACTGATTCAACTTTCTTTAACCGAAAGAAACACCCATCCATCCATCCGATTGTGGAGTTGAGGTACACATGATAACTGTACCAACTTGTTACATCACTAGCACTGACAAAGATGTGGTTTATGGGCAACCGACACTGTGAAGACACCCATCTTGACATCTTTCATTAACCATTAAATCTTATGTTGAATCTTATATTCATGTTTTTCCAAAAGTAACACGAATATAATCTTTCCAGCAGGTTTGGAAATTAGGCATGCTCGCCCACCCAGGGCAAGGGGTATAGAAAAGATGGGTGAGCTCAGAAAAGTGCACCAGTGGAAAATCTATCGCCATAAAAATATAAAAATAATAACAAGTGCACAACAGTTTTATTGCACAAACCAATCAAATGAAATGAGTCAGTCTAGCCTTGAATTAGTTCATCAACAAAATGTGGAGATCATCTTGCCATGACCCATTTAAACAGCTGCATTGCATACAGCATTGTTACCAAACTAACTTCACAATCGTTAAAATAAGTATAGGTTCTTTGCGAATTTCGGCCATCGTCTCAACCAAAACTCCCCATCAAAAAAATATATGTAAGGAACAAAAACAGAGGGGTTGTGGAGTCACAGAGCAGCTATCTGCAGACCCCTTAGATATGTGGTGTTCAGCATTTGGTGTAAGATATTTTGCATTTAAAGGGAAACTTCACCATCTTTCAACTTCATCTCCATATATCAGTCCTCGGTAGTACTCACCATAGGACAGCACTATTTCTGTTAACTCGCTCCGTCACTGGGAAGTGCTGTGGATAGGTCAAAACAATGTACCTGGGGCGTCTGGGTAGTGTAGTGGTCTATTCCACTGCCTATCAACATGGGGATCACTAGTTCGAATCCCCGTGTTACCTCCGGCTTGGTCAGGCGTCCCTACAGACACAATTGGCCGTGTCTGTGGGTGGGAAGCCAGATGTGGGTATGTGTTCTGGTTGCTGCACTAGTGTCTCCCCTGGTTAATCGGGGCAATTGTTTGGGGGGGGACTGGGGGGAATAGCGTGATCCTCCCACGCGCTATGTCCCCCTGGTGAAACTCCTCACTGTCAGGTGAAAAGAAGCGTCTGGCGACTCCACATGTATTGGAGGAGGCATGTGGTAGTCTGCAGCCCTCCCCGGATTAGCAGAGGGGCTGGAGCAGCGAACAGGACGGCTTGGAAGAGTGGAATAATTGGCCGGATACAATTGGGGAGGAAAAAAAACCCAAAAAAAACAACAACAACAAAAAAGAAAAAAGAAAACAAGCCTCTTCTCTTCCCCGATTCTCAGTCAAGCCTGCAGGGGAAGGAACAAGGCCCAGTGGGCAAGAGTCCATCTTCAACAACACACATTTGCCCGCAGATTCCTTCAATTAGATCGTGGTCATTTTAAAAAGTGAAAAACAACAAAGCAAAAATAGTTTGCTGAGAAATAGAAGACATGATGGATAATGACAAGTTTCATGGTATTTTGGCGGAGTCTACTGTATAGCCGTACTTGTATGAGCAGGAGTACACTGAAGAGGAGTTACATGAATTGGAGGGGCAGGACGAGTGGCCGCTGGCAACGACAGCTTTTCTTCAACAAGCAGCTGTGCAGTGACCGGTGGTGTTCTTGTAAAAACTGTGCACCAACTTCTACTGAAATGCGTTTCCTGTGTTGCCGCAAATTTCGAGGGCAATTTCTGTTGGATGACCCATGAGACTCCACAGGGAGTGACTGTGCGTAACAAACCATGACGGTTTTGGCCTGCATCTGGAGGAAGTATAATGTAGCATTAGCCAAGGATATGTGATAACTTTCTTGGGCATTCAGTTGGCTAAAGTGATTATACTGTGTAACTACACAATTATTTTGATTTCAGTTTTATTTCAGTGTTCAACACCACGTCATTGACTCAATGAAGGTTTGAAGCATAGTTATTAGTAACGATGTTTCAATAGGTGCAAACGATAAACTAACATTTTGATACTGAGTGACTTCATCAAAGTTAAAGAGAGTCTTCATCTCTGACACGCTCCATAACTCCATCATTCCTTTTCTCTGTCCCGTCTGTGTGAGGACTGATGGGCAGTTATTCCCTTATTTTTACAATATCATTAGTGTGTTACCTAACGTTACACACCGTGTATTCTTTTATGTTTTTTGTCCAGTTAACTTACCTGCCTTGTGGTAAATATCAATGCTAAAATCTGATTAGTTTGTCTGGGTCGTGTAGCGGTCTATTCCGTTGCCTTCCAACACGGGGATCGCCAGTTCGAATCCCCGTGTTACCTCCGGCTTGGTTGGGCGTCCCTACAGACACAATTGGCCGTGTCTGCAGGAGGGAAGCCGGATGTGGGTTTGTGTCCTGGTTGCTGCACTAGCGCCTCCTCTGGTCAGTCAGGGGGGCCTGTTTGGGGGGTAGGGGGAACTGGGGGGAATAGCATGATCCTCTCACGTACTATGTGCCCCTGGCAAAACTCCTCACTGTCAGGGGAAAAGAAGCGGCTGGCGACTCCACATGTATCAGAGGAGGCATATGGTAGTCTGAAGGGGTGGAGGGGTGGAGCAGTGGTGGAGCAGTGATTAGGACGGCTGAGAAGAGTGGGGTAATTGGCCAAGTACAATTGGGGAGAAAAATGTGGGGAAACATTTTTATTAGTTTGTTATGTAACATTCTCTGTCAACAGTTATTGGATCATAGGAACAACACACAGGGAGTGGGATGGTGACCTGCACTACAGGGTTGGATCTCAGCATTCACAATGTATTCTGGGTATTGTAGGAACAGCTGAATCTAGTCATACCTTGACTGTAAGCAGCACTTTTTTTTTCTTGATCATTATTGGGTGTATTTGAAAATATTTTGCCCCTATAAATTGGGGAAACATTCAAGATTGACATAAGATCCATGATTATGATGGCAAAATTTCCCTTTGAAATTTAACATCGCATTACATTTATTGGGCAAGGAATAACTTATCTGGGCTCTTAAAAAATGTTCAGCACTAGTCCAGCTGGCTATTGCCAAAAACTCTAAAGACAAATATCTGCTCCATATGCTGTGAGATAACATCACTTACTTCCATTGCAAATCAACATGCTTTTGAGAATCTGCCAAGAGAAGTGGCATAATGGCACTACTAGCAGAAGGATGAACTCTCAACACATCGGCACTTATTTCAAGGGTCCTCGGTATCAATTTTGCACTGGTAACAGGCAAAATCATCTCAACCATTGCCGGCTCTATGGGTGGGGGTGTCAATCATTCCTTTAGGGTGCTCCTGGAGCAACTCCAAGAGCTGCAGAAGTGCATAGATTCACAGGGCAAGAACGAGTGTTTGAAGCTTAATTTAAAGCCGGTTTCAGACTATATGGATTCCAATGGCAAGATACATTCTCACTGATTAATTTGACAACATTTCTGATCCCTAACGGTACCTCAGCATGGTTAGCCATTGCACATGGAAAACCCTTTTGATGAAAAATTGCCTTTTTTGTTAAATTGAAAATCATTTTATAGCTTATTTCATACACATCATAGCCAATTTTAACTTCAGCTTGAAGAAGCATTTATATCAATTAACTTTAAGTGAGTACCATATAATCACTCATGGAACTCACAGACCTCGCTGCAGGCCGAGGAGGTGGTACAAACCCCTCCTCCTATGACTCCTAGTGTTTCAGCGATTACATTTAATAACAGCATGCATTACCTGGTGCTCAGCTTCAATGGCTACATCTCACCAGTGAGACCACCCATAGAGGATTAATAGGAATGGGCTGTCAATAACATGCCAGGGTTTTATACAGCTTCTTTGGGTAAGACATAAATATAGCACAAGATAAAGATATGAGGTTAACATCTTGCTTACCAACAACAAGCACATTTCTCTTTTTCCCCCTTCTTCTTCTTCTTCTTCTTCTTCTTCTTCTTCTTCTTCTTCTTCTTCTTCTTCTATTTTTCTATCCCAGTTTAGCATGCAATTCGCTGCACTTGGGTCCTTTCCAATTACCATAGGCATTGGGGAGGGCACAGACTCGGATATATGTGGAACCAGCCAAGCATTTCTTCTCGCCTGCCAGCTGCAGGTTTCTCCGGGGAAAGGCAATGTGTGCATAGGCCTATACTATTTCTTCCAGACCCACCCCGCAGCTAACACAAGCACCTCACCACCTGCAGGAGTTGCTAATTGCAATGATTGTACAGAATACCCCTGCCGGCTCCCCTCCCAGCAGTGCTGTCAATCTCCCTGTGACAGTGTGACACCTAAACTAAAGGCAATGCCAGGATTTGAAATAAAGACCTCAGTATTAGAATGTTAGTGTAATAGTTCATGGCGCCATCTAAGTGCCCCCAACAAGCGCATATCTCCATCTACAGACAGCGGTTAAAGCTTGAATCGCAGATTAAAAAAAAAAAAAACTAAAAAAAGAACTATCACAATGTGGACAGTAAGCAACAGACAAAAGTGAACGGCACACTTCAACCCAAATTGCTGGAAAATTATAAAACGCATACAATCCATGAACTAGCTAATCAGCTAGACTCATGAACAGAACAACTGAAGTCCTCTTGTTTCAATTACCTGATTGACTTGACTCGTGGACATTTAAATACTATGAAATATTTCATAAAGAAGAGCCAGCAAACTAAGTCCCTTTGTTACTGTACTATAGATAGTGTAGTGAATTCGGGGGGGGGGGGGCAGCCTGGGAACCGCTGCAGCCAGGACTCGAATCCGGATCTCCTGCACCACGGGTGACGTTAACCAGTCGACTAAAGGGTCCGACCCGTTAGCCAGGGGCTAGCGAGTCTACTTATACGTGCACGTTATGATAGTATTTGGCTTGCAGCAGGTAGCATGATAAACTCAGCATTGTTGCACTTGTGAACGCTGCATGTTAATTAACATCATAACTACTGGACCACCTGTTACCTCATCACTCTGAATTCATACACGACTAGACATTGACCAAAAGGATAATTGTTTATCAAAATATTATAGTTTTTAAAATTCTATTAAATTATAAATCGTTCATAGTTTTTAACCATAGAATTACAGATTATAACATAAGGTAACTCATAAAGTACTAGATTAAACAGCCCATTAACACCTCCCCCCATGTCTGTCTTTGGGTACAGAGCTAAATGCCGGCCAGCATCCAAAAAGAGATGGACTGCTGGCCGATGAGAGCTGCGTTTGGGATGAGGCAAGTCTGTAAGTGTTTACTCTAATTGCCCGGTAATTGCTGGTTTTTCCGGAGGGAGGGTGAGGTCTCCGGCTGAGCTGCACCTGGGCCTTTTTTTCTGGACAGATAATAATCCAGTAATAATGGAGGGTAACGGGGGAAGGCAAGGACAAGCGAGATAGAGAGGCTGAAAGGAAGAAGTACACTGAGCGTACAAAAAGGACCATGGCATACAGAGCATGCCGTATAAACTGTATATTTACACTATGTAGGCTTATGTATATGGGAACAGACATAGAGAATGGCTGAGAGCTGACAGAATGAGAGAGACAGAGAGAGAGAGAGAGAGAGAGAGAGAGACAGAGAGAGAGAGAGAGAGAGAGAGAGAGAGAGAGAGAGAGAGAGAGAGAGAGAGAGAGAGAGGGAGAGGGAAGAGGGAGAGCGAGAGAGAGACCAGAGACTCTGCCAGAACTAAGAGCCCAGCTCTGGGCCCACAGCAGCAGCATGCAGAACCACACCAGGCCCCACGCAGCTACATGGAGGTTGAGTGGACTCTGGCGAAATGAGCGAGATTAAACAGCTCCTCCGAAGCACGTTTTAAACAAGTCAAATCAATAGCCACAGGTTTTCTTAACCTATTAGATGAAGACAAACAACCAGTCCTACCAGGGGAAGACCCGGAGAGCTGTAAAGTAGCAGCAGTCTGTGTTGCTGACACACGTTACTGCTGTTACACCTGATGACAGGTTATTTGTTTTGTTTGCTACTATGTGTCTTTGCTGTACTGTTTTCTAATTAAAGTTCAGCTTTTCCAAGTTTAAACGCTCGCTTTGGCAATACGTACAGTGTTGCATCATGCCGATAAAGCCGTCTGAATTGAATTCTAATTTAATTGGTAGAGAGAGAGAGAGAGAGAGAGAGAGGAAGAGAGAGAGGGGAAGAGAGAGAGGAAGAGAAAACGCTGAGGAGATTGTTAATTTATGTTTGGTAGCTCAGCACTTTCAACAGCCATTGCCCACAGATATGAAACACAAAAGAGTCACTCGATAAATTTTCTCTATTTCATGCTTGTCCAGAATCTTATTGGGTGTCGCCAATTGTGACCCCCCCCCCCACCCACCACCCCCGGGAGGATTATTTACACGTTGCCGGAAGGAAGCATCGTGTTGCCGGAGAGTTGGCGGCAAGCACGGCGAGGCATGAATGTTAAATGTCACGCTGCACTTCCCTGTGTGCCGAGCGACAGGTGTCAGGAGCACGGCGTGATAACACACCTGTACAGCCGCGGGGACAAAGTACGCAGAGAGAAAGACAAAGATGGCAGGGCGAGTTTCTGTGAGCGAGAGAACGGGGGAGGGAGAGATGGGGGGGGGAGAAATGGGGGGGAGCGCAAGTGTATTTTTAAGACGAGCGACAGATGGCACAACTATTTACAGATGCCCTAGGTGAGAGAGGGGGGGGGGAGAGGTGGCTGGAGGAAGAATGGCGAACGTGTTTTAGCCGCCGTTACTACCAGATTTTAGTAAATTTGGTATTCCGATGCTTCTTGCTGCTCGAACACCCTGTCCGTGTAGTAAAGGCAGAGTGAAGTGAAAGGGAAGTGAAGTGAAATGTGTGAGGCAGATGAGCCACAGCAGCTGAGAGAGGAAGGGAAGGTGGTGTGATTTTGCGAGGCTGCAAAAGGTGAGAGAGGCTAAAAGAAAGAGTGTGAGAGTGTGGTGGAGAAAGGGCGAGGAGGAGAGGTGAAGAGAGGGATAGCGGGAAAGAGAAAGAGTGAGCAGGTACTTTAGAGAGAAGAATAAATATACAGGTGTTAAATTCCACAGGAAGCTTGTCTTGTGGCTTGGTCATCGTGACAGATCTTACAAATATAGCATTTATTTCAATATGATATCATCTCTAAATAAAAACTATGTACGTGTGTGTGTGTGTTTACATATGTATATAGTGTGGGTGTGTGTGTCAATAAATTTATATTATGCAAACGTGGTATGTAAACGTACTTAACAAAAATGTTTGGTATGCAAACGTGGTATGGCAAGCTTTGGCAGAGTACAAGTCCTTTGCCCCAGGATGATGATCGTCATGAGGTCAAGAAGACAGAAAGAGAGAGATAAAAGAAGACAAGTAAGGACAGCATGTCTTGTGTATTTGAGAATGACGGCTTGAGGTTACGAGAGCGAGAGAGAGAGAGAGAGAGAGAGAGAGAGAGAGAGAGAGAGAGAGAGAGAGAGAGAGAGAGAGAGAGAGAGAGAGAGAGAGAGAGAGAGAGAGAGAGAGATGCAGACTGGTGTTGAGGTTTGAGGGGGCATCCATGATGCAAGATATTATCATATATATATATATATATATATAATGATGTTGAGATATTGGCGCTCCAGAGACAGCAGTAGATGGTAGTTAATTCCAGAGACGCCACTCTTATCTCCATATTGTATTTGGTGTGATGGATGATGTTGTCAAATCTGAAATTTATGGCAGAAAAATTAGGTGGGGGGGAAAGGTACGTGTGCGTATGAGAGAGAGAGGGAGAGAGAGAGGGAGGGAGGGAGGGAGGGAGGGGAGAGTCTGTGTGCACAAAGGGAACTGTTAATGCGCATCAATTCATCTTTGACAGGATGCACTTTCCTACACTTTTCACCCCCGCGCACAACTCACGCCCTCGTGTCGTTACAATATACCACCACAGTTTACAACGCGGGAACAGGAGCTAATTGCTTCTGATGGCTCCGCGTTGACAGAGCCTGTCCTCGTTAAACTGAACGTGTGATGTAATCCCTGACACCTCTTCAACCCCCGCAATAAGTTCATCTAGTTGTGCCCGGTTCGATGTCTTCCGTGAATCCCCAGAGCGCGGCTCTTTAGGGTCCCTCTGAGGGAGGGGCAGGAGGAAGGAGGCGAGGGGCAGGAGGGAGGCCGGGGGGAGGGGTGATGAGATAGACGATGAGAGACAGGAGCATTCCCGCTGAAAGAAAAGACCTTCAGTTAGGAGCTAGAAACCATATAATTGCTTCGTCCAGACAGGCTGATAGATTAAAAAAAGAAAGGAAGAGGGGAAATGGATGTAAAAGGTGAAAGAGACACAAAGGAAGAGACAGGCGGGGCAAGAGGTGCAGGGTGTCGGTGATGCACTGTGACTGCAAGTCCGCGGGATATCTAAGGCCCGGCGTGTCTGTCTGAGAACGTGTCATCAACCTCGGCGCCATATTGCACTCGCCTGCCAGTCTGGGCTGTGCAACACACCACACAGACAACACCACCTTTAATTTGGACTCGTCTTTACTCACGGATCGGGGAAACAGATCTCACACGCTAAATCAAACGCTCCAAAACAGGTTTATTCCCACACGGTGGATGTTTCGACTGGGTAGTCTTTATCGGAAGTTCAGTCTTCATCAGTTATCTGAAGACGTTTAGTCGAGACATTAACCATGCTGGAATAAATCTGTTTTGGAGCATTTAGTGTTCGATTCCAATGACTGATCCAAGTTGGATTTATCTGACTCTGCACCAGTAGTTTTTTTGGGGGGTGGTGGGGGTGAGAGGGTCTTTGAGACAAAGGTGTGTGTGTGTGTGTGTGTCCTCTGAAAGGGACTTAGAGAGAGAAAGCAAAACAAGTGTGGAGCGACGGGGGTGTTGCTGCCACAAGGACATCAGAGGTTTAGTCGGAAGCTGGGAAACATAAGGCGAAGGCTGAAATGATGATGAAGGTATGGAGAGACGAAATATTGAACGAGAGGGGAAAAAAGAGGGAGCGAGAAAAACACGAGTAAAGACCCCCACACATTGTGCGATTTCGTTTATTTGCATATTTACCGTTTGTCACAGTGTACGATGGTAAAAAGGTAAAATGTTGATAGGAGTTTAGTACGAGTTAAAGTGCCTCTACTGTCACATTATGTACACGGCGACGAGATGATGTGGGTCGGCTAACGCCCAGCCAACCGTGCCCGCTGCAAAAAGGCAACCCAGGGACATAAAAAATGGCCTCGTGTAAGAAACGTGCATGAACGACAATTCTTTGCCTCGACAAACCCATAAAAGAATAGACAACATAGGTCGGCAATGGTAATATCCTTATTTTTTCACAAAACTGTCTGCACTCGTGTATTTTAGACAGGCAGATGATGCGACTGCCCGACAGCACCACACACAGAAAGAGTACTGATCAGTGTGACGTCATCTTTTCTACTGCGCTCCTATTGGTCACTCACCAGGACGGCGTCGGAGCGGTGGTTTTCTATCCTCGGTTCCCTTGCCACGCTACGTGATCACGGCCCAAATTTTACGACACTGGTTGAACTTCGCCGAAGCCCGCCACTGTGTGGATCGGCATCTGCCCACGACCCTGGCCAACAGAACAACCCCAGACATGAAAACCTTGTACGAGACATCGATAAGGCATCAAAATCCCACTGAGCACGGGGGCCTAAAGAGAGGAGGACAGAGAGGAGAGAAGGACAGAAGGTGAATGTGGAGGAGAGAGGGAGCTGGGCAGGGTAAAGTAAGGGAGGAACAGAAATGAGAAGAAGACAACAAAAAGATTCAAGACCACAATGCTCACAGTGGTTTTGACGGTGAACCCGTGTGCAGTGTGTCTAATGTCTTGTAGCGCCTCTGCACCGTCTGCTGTCCCTCCACAATGAGAGACAGTAGCTATGGTACTGTAGTACCGACTGCAGTCTGTTAAAGGTCCTGCTGCAGCTTCACTGTAGGTCGTCAATGAGTCTCTCCGACAACGACACCTTGCCAAGGTCTGGCACGTTTATTGACTTTGACAAAGTAATGCTAATCGTTAAAGAGGCGAGTGAGAAGGAGAGACACAGCACACACAAGAGATATTAAGAGGAAGACAAAGCGAGGGCTAGACGGGGGATGGGTAAAGGAGAGAGAGATAAGAGAGAGAGAGAGAGTGAGAGAGAGAGAGCGATGATGGGAAAGAAGAATTGGGAGAGAGAAACAGAGAGTATACGAGAGAAGAGCCAAGTCAAAGACGGTAGGAGTCAGCCAGGGAGACTTCCATTACCAAGTTCTGTGTGAAGGGAGAGGTGGGCAGGGTGGAACAAATGGACTGTAATTGCCACAGTCTGTCTTCAGAGCTCAATCACTTTGCCCCCTGGGCACCGTTGGTGAGACACTTCTCTCTCCCTAATCTAATAACCTTTCTTCTCACCCTCTTCCTGGTGGAGACATTACCTTTCACCTTGAACACCGGCGTCATATCAAGTGCGTTGTGTGGCGTTAATACGACCGCTGGTCGGCATTAACCCATTGCATAATGAACCGTGCACATGTCTACATGCACAGAGATGCATCTGTGACAGGAAATCCCTTCACAAAACCTTTTCACAGAAAGGCCTTTGCACAAATGGGTCGCGCCCACTGGTCTATTAGAAACTGGTTTGACAACGTTATGACAGAACGGCCGCTATACGGCTGAACCCACCGAGACGCCATCTTGGTATTGCTTAAAAAGTTGTTTGGGTCTGGGGTTTGTGATGGCTTGTCTACTATAACTAGGTGTGCAGCAAGACTATACTTAGAAAAGGAAACGATCAAACTATACATAGTAATTCATCATAGAGGGCGTCTGGGTAGCACGGCAGTCTATTCCGTTGCCTACCAAGATGGGGATCGCCGGTTCGAATTCCCGTGTTACCTTTGGCTTGGTTGGGTGTCCCTAGAGACACAATTGTCTGTGCCTGCGGGTGGGAAGCTGGGTTTGGGTATGTGTCCTGGTTGCTGCACTAGCGCCTCCTCCTGTTTGTTGGGGGGGGGGGGACTGGGGGGGAATAGCATGATCCTCTCACGCACTACATCCTCCTGGCGAAACTCCTCACTGTCAGGTGAAAAGAAGCGGTTGGCGACTCCATGTGTATTGGAGGAAGCATGTGGTAGTCTGCAGCCCTCCCCGGATCAGCAGAGTGGGTGGAGCAGCGACCGGGACAGCTCGGAGGAGTGGGGTAATTGGCCAGATACAATTGGGGAGAAAAAGGGAGGAAAAAACAAAAATAAAAAAGTAGCTCATCGTATATTGGCTGTAATTTTTATCTTTATCGTTTATCTTGGGCAGCACGGTGGCACAGTGGTTAACGCTGTCACCTCACAGCAAGAAGGTCCTGGGTTCGAACATGACATGCATATTAGGGTTAATACGCCTCTCTGTGCCCTTGACTGAGGCATGGCAAGACGAACTGGAGTTGGTCCCCAGGTGCTGCACGGCGGCTGCCCACTGCTCCTAGCTACATAGCTACGGTGGGTTAATTGCAGATTGTAATTTCCCTACGAGGATAAAAAAAAATCAAATAGTTAACTGCATGTTTTGAGGTCTGACGGTATTTATGGTACTGACAGTCAACAAGTATGAAGCACATTCATATGCACAATCATAACTTGGACAAACAATATTATGGGCTGCATAAATGCTTACTTAGTGGTAAACAATTTGCTAGCGATGTCCATCCACTCAACTCTGCCCACTACGACAACACAGATGGAGGGAAAACCAAGACGGCGTCGCGTTGGCTTCACAGATTTTACGTCATCATCAGCCCAGAGTTTACTATAGATCAGTGGTTGACTCAGCACTTGTTGTTTTTATATATTTCATTCTGGCACTTGCCAGTTTTATTTCTTCTGTAACCTCCGACTCTTAGTTAATGTCAGGAATTTCTTTTTATAGCCAATGTTTCAGTGTCTGTGATGCACTTTGTGACTGTTTTAAGACGCGCTTTGCAAAAGCCAGTGGTCTTAACTTCCACTAATACTGATTCTGAATGTACATGAAGTCTTCTGTTCCCTGAACGAGATAGCCGGCACTTAAATATAATGAGACTCTCCCTGAATGATGGCTTGAAGGGAAAACCATTTTAGAAAAGCATATTCTATTCTATATTCATAAGTTCCAAGATATTTTCAAGACCTTCACCTATCAAATACTACTATTTATCAAGCATAGAAATATCTTTTTGCAATGGAGTGATGAATTTCAAGTATTATTCTTTCACACACAATGATCTTTTATTCCAGATGACTGTGGCTCTGTTCTGAATTATGACTACTTCCTGAAATATAATGGTTCATATAACATGTTATAAATGAGAATAATATTAACTTCAAAAAGTGTTCTTATCGCTTAAGCAAAAGTTTTACATTGGCTAACTTTTATGCCGTGGTCATGTAGAATACTTGTTTCTCCTCCTCCCATACCGGGCTTTATTCTTAAAACCAGAATTCACTTCTTAGCTGTTCCTAGGACTGCACTCTTCTGGACAGAGGCCTCAGATGTTGTTCCTGGAATCTGCTGGAGCCACTCTCCCAGTTTGGGGGTCACGGCCCCTAGTGTTCCTATTACCACTGGGACTAGTGTGGATTTCACCTTCCACATCTGATCTAGTTCTTCCCTCAGCCCTTGGTATTTCTCTAGCTTCTCGTGCTCTTTCTTCCTGATGTTGCCATCGCTCAGGACTGCTACATCGATCACTACTGTTGTCTTCTGTTCCTTCTCGACCATCACAATGTCTGGCTGGTTAGCCAGCACCTGATTGTCAGTCTGGAACTGGAAGTCCCACAGGATCTTAGTTCTGCCATTCTCAACCATCTTTGGCAGTGTCACCCATTTGGACTTTGGGACTTCCAGTCTGTATTCAGTACAGATGTTCCTGTACACTATCCCAGCCACTTGGTTATGCCTTTCAGTGTACATTTTCCCAGCTAGCATTTTACACCCTGCTACTAAGTGTGGACTGTCTCACGGGCGTCTTTGCACAGCCTGCATCTTGGTTCTTGTCTGGTGTGGTAGACCACTGCCTCAACTGATCTGGGCCTGAGTGTGTTGTCTTGTGCTGTTATGATCAGAGCCTCTGTGCTGTCCTTCATTCCAGCCTTTTCTACCACGGATAGGATTTCTCGATATCAGCCACGTCTTCTATCTATTGGTGGTACATCCCATGGAGGGGCTTAGTCTTCCATGATACCTCCTCTTGTTCTTCCTCCCCACTCTCTCAATTTCTGCTGCCTGAGGTAGTCACTCAGCAGTTCTTCCTGGAGGGCCCTCTTTCTGATGTACCCGTGGATGTTCCTTGTTTAAACCTGGATAGTCACTCTGACACTCACTAACCCTCAGCCCCCATATTTTCGCTTATCGTACAGTCTCAGCTCTGCTGGACTACAGGTGGAACCCTCTGTGCATTGTAAGGAGTTTCTGTGTCCTGATATCTGTAGCCTTTACCTCCTCCTTTGGCCAGCTTATTATTCCAGCTGGATATCTGATGACTGGTAGGGCATATGTGTTGATGGCTTGGAGCTTATTCTTCCCATTGAGCTGGCTACTCAGGACCTGCCCCTCTCTCTGGAGGTACTTGGCTGTAGTTGACCTTCTTGCTCCCTCCTCTTGGTTTCCATTTGCCTGTGGAATACCCAGGTACTTGTAACTGTCCTGTATGTCTGTTATCCTGCCATCTGGTAAACCCCTTCAGTAATTGTAACCTTCCCTCTTTTTGCCAACATTCGACCCCCATTGTCCAGTCTGAATGACATCCTGACATCATCGCTGTAGATCCTGGTGAGGTGGATCAGTAAGTCAGTGTCTCGCTCATTCCTGGCATACAGCTTGATGTCATCCATGTATAGGAGGAGGCTGATGGGAATGCCACTTCAACAAAAACATATGTTGGATCTCCTTGTTTCCTTTGTTCTCATGCCAATATTCGGCCTGTGGCCCTATATTACAGTTCTTCTTATAATAGTTTCCTTCCCTCCGGATGGATCGGGAACAGGCAAATCATGCTGGTAATCTGTGTATTATGCCAAGTGGAGCATGTGGAGTGAAGTTTGCTTTTGTATGTGAGTGATTGTTTATCAGAGGGAGAGAGAGAGAGTCTGTCTGTCTGTGCATGCATGGAAGCTAATCTGCTTCTGTCTTTGTGTGTGTGTGTGTGTGTGTGACAGTTGTCTTCTGGTTTTCTTTCTTATGGGCTTGTGTGTGTGTTTGAGCCCATACATGTGTGAGTGTGCATCTGTCTGCCTGTGTGTCGATCCAGAGCACATGTACATGTGTATGTGTGCATGTATGTGCTTGTTTGTGTGTCACTGCTTGCACAAACTGCTTGCTCGTGTGCAACACACACACACATACGCACACAAACAGTGTGCGCATGTGAGAGAGGGTGGTGCTTGAGTTCATATATTTGAGAAAAGGTATCTGTGATTGCGTGTGTTTCTGTGTGTTGGTTTGTGTACATTTATGTGTCTACCCCCTTATTGGCTTGTGTGTATATTTATGTATGTGTGCATGTCTATGTCCATGTGCATGTCTCTCTACTTCTCAAAATATGTTTGGCTTGTGTATATGTGTGTGAGTGTGTGTGTGTCTGTCCTTCCATAGGTCAATCTGCCTGTGCACTTGTCACCTTCTTTCTGTGCATGTGAGCCAGTATTATACGTGTGTGTGTGTGTGTCTGCCTTTGAACGTGTGTACGTGCCTGTCCGTCTGTTTTTAGCTGGTCTATTTTATGCCAGAAGGACTCTGTATGCACAGAATGTCCTTTGTATGTACGCGTCTATCTATCTCACAGTCTGTCAGCTTGTTGGTTTTTTTCCTGTCTGTGTGTAGGTGTGCTTGTGTGGATGACAGCGTGCATATGTTGTTTTCTGCATGTGAACTGTGCATGTCTCACTGTCACCGTGAGTACTGTGTGTGTCTATGTGTTTGAGTATATTGATGGACACGGTGTCCATCTTTGTGTGTGTGTGTGTGTCTGTATTTATGTCAGACTTGGTTGACTGTGCATGTATGTCCATCTTTGAGAATCTGTCTTTCTGTCAGTATCTGTCTTGTCTGTCTGTCTGTCTGTCTGTCAGAATGTTTTTCGGCAGATGTGCATGCATGCATGACTGCGTGTACGCAGGATGTCCATCTCTGTTTGTGCACGTGTCTCTAGCTCGCTACCTGTCGGTGTGCCTGCGTTTGTCTGTCTCTCTGCTTGCCTACCGATTTTTTTTTGTGCGCTTTTGCCTATCGATGGACATATTTATTTTCGTGCGTCTGTGTATGTCATCTTGACTCCGGCAGCAGGGGGATAGGTCTGAGGAGTGGCGCTTCCACCGAGCCCAGGTACTGGGGATAATAGGGGCATTGAACCAGCGAGGACCGCTCATGCGTAAAGACTACAGAGACAATCATACATAACGCTCTGATAACAATGTTTTTTCCTCCTGTGGTCTTCTTTGAGGGGTGAGCGGAGGCTTCTCTTTGTTTAAGCCCTATGCTGTCAGCAATGCTGGTCTCTCCGAGTCCAAGGTTGTTTATGTTTTTTTTTCCATGTTCGATACAAAACCACATGACTGCAATTTCTTTTTGCTCATTATTACTTAAGTCGGGAGGTCATCTCGTCTCGGCTCTACCATCGGCTGTATGCATCAAGCGAGTCCCGCAGTGCTTAGCGGACCTCTGACTAACGTTAAAACCACATTGTACGATCTGAGAGTAAAAAGAGAAACAACCCGTCTTTCCTTCATTCCTGAAAAATGTGCTTGTTACAGGCGTGCGTGGTTTTTGTTCCCCCTCTCCCTAACTGACACCAAAATTAACATTTTAACAACTTTAACACTATTTTTTAAATGATTCAAAATGGCCGCTGTCCAACACCTGTAAATACTGCAACGCTGCGGTGGTAGTCCTGGTGTGTCTAAAAACGGCGTCTGTAACCAGACATGTTGGCAATAATCACAAATCAAGTTTACGTCGCGGTCTATTCCGTTGCCTACCAACAGAGGGATCCCGGATGTGGGTATGTGTCCTGGTCGCTGCACTAGCGCCTCCTCTGGTCGGTTGGGGTGCCTGTTCGGGGTGGAGGGGGAACTCGGGGGAACAGCGTAATCCTCCCACGTGCTACGTCCCCCCTGGTGAAACTCCTCACTGTCAGGTGAAAAGAAGCGGCTGGTGACTCCACGTGTATCGGGGGAGGCATGTGGTAGTCTGCTGCCCTCCCCGGATCAGCAGAGGGGGGGTGGATCAGCGTCTGGAAGGCTTGGAAGAGTGGGGTAGTTGGCCGGATACAAATGGGGGGGGGGACTCAAGTTTAGACTATTTCTCTGCACTGGAGGACGCTAATGTGTTTCTAGGACAGAGCAATGAACTTCGCAAAGGAAATGACGCGCCAACACACATCATAAAAAGTGACATGACGTGCACAATCACACGCAAATTACGCGCAGGCATTTTGACCGCTAATGGTCATTTTAGGCAGATCTTATAACTTTTTTTTTTGTAATTGATCTAAAATTCATTTTAATGCAAATATATGCAATTTTAGGAGCACTGAAGGAGTGGCAGGTCTGTATCTTTTTCTCCGCAAAGTTATTAAACTCTGAAAATCCAAAACCGTCAAAATGACGGCCTTGGTGGTTCTAGCGGAGTCCCACAGTACTTTGGGGGCTACTGACTAAACTTGAAACCACACTGCAAGATCTAAGAGTAAAAAGAAAAACCCATCTTTCCTCCGTTCCTGAAAAACGTACTTGTTACAGGTGTTCGTGTTTTTTTCCCCTCCCCAACCCAAGAGCAGCGGTAACATGACGTCCTTGAAACCCCGGGGTCTTCAGGTGATGGGTTGCTGCTCGCCTTTCATCGTTTTCATCATATTAAAGGCCGCACCGCCGCCCATGACACCTTGTGTAAATTTCTGAAAGCTCATTTATGCTTTACTGTTTGCCACTGTGCTTAACGATTCCTTTACAGCAAAATTCATGGGAATAACCCCCTCCCCTCCCCCAAACCACCACCACATCCTTGAGCATAAAACCTATGCCCGCATTCTCACATTCATCCCTTGAACCCTTGTTGTGAATCTCGTGGTGCGGTGCCACTGTCTGCCATCTTTTTATCCACGGTATTGTATAGGCTTTTGTTACCATTTGAATCTTCAATTCTCCCCCTGCAGGAGGACGTTGCAGGGTGGGGAGGGGGATCGAGGGCGTGTGTGTGTGTGTGTGTGTGTGTGTGTTGGGAATGAATCACAGTCACTGTACATCTGAGATGGAATGCTGATCAGAAGAAATAATAATATGAAATAGGGAATACGCACGCCTCGGTGCAAGAGATCAGAGAGGTGAAAGCGGATCCGCTGTTGTAATGAACAGCGAGACAGGCATCGCCTCTGCCATTGCTGGTGAAAGTGTACTCATTAGGATTCAGGGGATAGCCGGGCACAGATGCCTGCGCACGGCGGGCTGAGATTGAAGACTCCTAACTGTCAAATTAACTCCTGCTAAATAGTGTGTGGGCTGTTGATTTGCAGCCTAAGAAGTGTTTGTAAGCAGTCGTGCATTAGGGCTCTAGGTTTACATTGGAGCCAAGGGAGAGGGATAGGGCGGGCACTTACTGATGCATATTGATACACACCATATGTACTGCCTGTAGTAGTACTACAATAACAGGTTAGCTACACACAAATAAAACGCTCAAGTTTTACTGAATTCCGTCAACTCGCACCCTTTTTAAGGCTAACCGGAGACGTCTTTGGATGCAGCTTGTCTGGTGTTTGACCGCCCTAAGTCCTCCCACACAACTCCCCTTCTCATGTCCCTACACTGGCTCCCAGTAGCTGCTCGCATCCAGTTTAAGACTCTGGTGCTAGCCTACAGGGCAGTGAAAGGAACAGCTCCTTCCTATCTCCAGGCCATGGTCAAGCCCTACACCCCCACCCGACCACTTCGCTCTGCTGCCTCGGGACGCCTGGTTGCCCCGTCGCTCAGAGGCCCCTGCTGCTGATCGACCCAGTCACGGCTCTTTTCTGTCCTGGCCCCACAGTGGTGGAATGAACTCCCCACTGATGTCAGGACAGCGGAGTCGCTGCCCATCTTTCGGCGCAGGTTGAAAACTCACCTCTTCAAGAACTACTACCCTGTTACTTGCTTGTAGCACTTATTGTATTCACTCAGTAAAAAAAAAAAAAACTCTTTCTTCTGCTTTTACTTAAGCACTGGTTTTACTCTTAGATGCTTGTTTAGAGAGAAGATGCACGTATGACCTCTGATGACTAGTAGTTCTCCTGATTTCCTACGTTAAATGCACTTATTGTAAGTTGCTTTGGATAAAAGCATCAGCTAAATGACTGTAATGTAATGTAATGTAAATTCATGATAGATATATAGATAGATAGATAAAGCTGTTGTGTACATTCATTTTGATGAATGTAGTCTACCAACTTTTATCTCACGAATACGTCAGAAAAACAAAACACACACACACACCATGCTAAGCCACAAGCGCAGTGTAAATTTCGAAAGATGTGTGTAGCACCTCTAGTCCTAACCTATGGAAAAAAAGGGACACCAACATCTGCCCAGGTTCGAGGAGTGGTATGCCTTGATTAGCTCTTGAGAGGAGTTGGCGTGGAGTTGAACATTTGGCAGTTTTATTGCCTCACAACAATAATACATACAACAGCGCTGTCATTTGTATATAAAACCATGAAATAAAATAGAGCTCTTTAAAGTAACAATTAAAAGAGAGAAAATTAAAAAAATAAGCCTCTTCCAAGCTGAAAGTTCCAACTTATGCTCCTTAATGTTAAAGGGTCCGAGAGCAACGAGTTCAGTTCCTTGTCCCTAGGCGTACGCTGATCCAAAGAGTTCCGTTTCTTTGTCTGTGAGTGTGTTGGATGTACTACTACTATGATTACTTCTATCCGGGTAAAGCTAATAGTGTGTATGTGTTCTTATCTGTTGTCTTGAATGAGCAAATCGAGCTGGTCCGGCTTCTTCTGTGGACAGATCCTATGGTAAACCACACCGCTTCCACGACCGTCCACAGTCTCACTGGGCTGGGCTCACCAGCACAGAATCATCCAGACTCTATCTGGGGGTTCAAAAACCAACCTACACACATAGTGCAGAGTTCTAATAAGTTATTCTGTCCTCTGTTCTTTTTCTAACAAGAGACCTCATTAGCTTCTTTTCTTCATTTAGAAGATCTTACAACGTATAACCAATGAATAAAGGATATACTTTTGATACAATGACATGAATGGCACAGCAATTGTTATTTTTAGCACTGATAAATGAATTATTTATCTCTTTTTAAGCATTTTTTTAAGCTGTAACACATTCATTTTAACAACATTTAATGTTTCACTTTAACATGAATATGAATTGAATTATCACTACTAACATGTACCTTTTAATAACCAAAATCAGTTAAATCACATTGTAGTTGTACTACAGCCGAATGGCTTTGTCGTCAAAATAAGCGAAATGCACCTTTAATGATTCATCACGCCATCTGCTGTCCAGTAATCGGTTAACAGCTAGCTTGGCTATCAGCGCTGGTTTAGCGATTAGCGCTAGCTTAGCGGTTAGCGATCTTCTTATCCCATAAATACAATGATAAATACGCCTCAAAAGACACCGAAAACATCGGACAACATTCGCATAACCCCGACTGGTTTTTACGAAAAAGCCTCTGAAGATGAACACCAAGTATAATGTAGCATTTCTTCACAGTGGCTAGCGTTTAACGTTAGCCATTAGCCTAACTACTAGCAAACAACATGCGCTTAACTCACCGGAGTTTCAAACACTTACAACTGGACAGAAACTGCCCCCCCCTCACAGTCGCAGCTGGGATTCTGGTAAAAGAACAGCTTATTAGCGTCAGCAGATGGACATATTCAAGATTTTAGGACTGTTATGCGGCGTTTCATACCAGGAAAGGCTTAATCCGTGGCAACACGGGAAGAAATCTCCAGCAGAAAGGAAATGGTGCCTGCACGCAGCACATGTATCCTTAAATTGCGCTGCCAGCGTCCCCCTGCTGGGAACAACGTGTAACTACAGCTCTAAATGACAACGGCTTTTAGTAGCCCTGTATTTCATGTGGCTTACGTGTGGTGAAAGATGCATGTGCTTCTTATGAGGTGGAACCAGCAAAACAAGTTCCATCTTTTCTTATCCTTTCTATTTATTTCTATTTATTTATTGCAAATGAAATGACAGCAAGCGGCAAAAACACACTCTCCAACAAAAAATTGTGCTTCTGATTGGCTTTCATCAACCCCAACCCCCCCCCACCCCCACCCCCCCATCCGGTGATTCGAATAGACGGGCCTACTCCTTTCCAGTTTGGAACAAAACACTCTCCAAGATTTGTAGCAGAAACGAGGGCAGATGAATTCAACGCTTCAACACATTTTTGTGACCTCAAATTTGAAGTATTTACTATGTGTCTATATTTAATATCATTGTCGAATATTCTACTCTATTCAATATTCTATTATATTTTCTGAGTGTTAATTCCATCATATATGTTTACAGGTGGCTTTGGCACGCACACAAAAAAGACCTTATCGGACAGAGTGATAAAAGAAGAGTGTTAAGTGACAGAGAACGAGTGAGAGAGAGAGATGTGTAAGCGATGGAGGGTATATACATTGAATCTAAAAGGAGAGGGTATAAGAGAGGACATACTGAGGTGGAGAGAAAGCTAGAGAAGAAATCTGAGAATGTGTCAGAGAGAAAGAGGGGACATGAGGGACAGATGGATGGAGGGGGGGTGTTCGGGTGGGGGGGGTGTTGCAGACAACATTGTTTTACAGCCGTGTGAATCTTCAAGTTCTTCTGGCTGACTGCTCTTGCCCATCCCACTACCCCTGTGCCTCTCCTGTTGTGTCCAAGGCCATCTCCCGGTCGTGTGCACAGACAAGCAGCGCTTAACAAACCTTTTCCATTAGTGTAATGACCTTCACGACTGAACACCTGGGAAGCAGGAGACTGTACAGAGCTACTTCTGCAGCATGGCCATTAACTGCCTCCCCACGGGCTGCCAGAGAGATCAGATCACAGGGACGAGAGACAGAGACAGAGAGAGAGAGAGAGAGAGAGAGAGAGAGAGAGAGAGAGAGAGAGAGAGAGAGAGAGAGAGAGATGGATATGGCAATGGAAGTAGCCTTAATACCACCTATCACGGTGGTATAACAGCACAACTTCCACAAATACAATATTGTGGCGTTTCATTGGATTCGACTCGAGCTCTCAGAGGACCAAATTGGGGTTCTCAGTAGAATTTAAGGTCAGCGTGCTGGTAATACAGCCTCTGGCCAGATAATGTAATTACAATCACTCACTGCAATTAGCTTTTGCAGGTACACTTGTTACATAATGATCTGGATTTAAATCCTTGAGTTTTAGGTTTCCTTTATTTTTCCAAACAGCACTGGTTTTGACGTTACCTAATTTGGATCCTGTGTTGATGCACATCTTCTTTTTTTATGATCAGTGTAGTTTATTCTCCTTTTTGCATCATTACAGTGTGGTTTATTCTCCTTTTTGCATCATTACAGTGTAGTTTATTCTCCTTTTTGCATCATTACGGTGTGGTTTATTCTCCTTTTTGCATCATTACAATAAACTGTCCTGTGATAAGAGTCTGTAGCGGGGATGTGCAGATACGCATTCAACTCGATCCAGTCCATCATGACACAAGACAAGGGATTTTTGGGGTAAATTTTACGTTCAGTCATGCATGGGATCGCTCCAAAGTCCCAGAACAGGAGTCAGAACCGCTGTATCAGCCATACGTATATACAAATATGTGCACGTGTAAGTCTGTCCTCCTGCCAGGTCTCCATGGTGATGGCGGTCTCCACTTGGACGCTGCTTGGCATCCCCCTCATCACACTCTTTATAAACTAAAGCCATAGAATTTTGTTATTCTGTTTCAATGTTGTATCCTTGTCTCTCTCGCCGATGCATCTCTTCTCCTGTGTATGTTCAAGTTCAAGTACTTTATTTGTCACATGCACAGAAATACAGAGTAAAAGATGCAGTGAAGTGAAGGGGGGGGTACTCCGTCTGTCACTGTGTGAAAAAAGACATAGGCCTAGTATATAGAGATATATACTAGGCCTATGTCTTTTTGTGTGTGTGAATGGTGTGATGTGAGTCTCCCTGTGTGCATGTGTAGTCTGTCCTCCTGTCAGGTCTTCATGGTGACGGTGGTCATGTGGCTCAGGTCCTGGGCTGTTCCAGTGGCATCTGGACGCTGCTTGGCATCCTCCTCATCACATTTTTCATGTATCTTATAATTCCATTATAATTCTGCTATCCTCTTTCAGTGTTGTATTCTGTGTCATGGAAAAATACAAGTTTGTATTTTTCCATTACATTTGTAAATTGTGTACGCACAGCATCCATTGCAGGTAGCCCGTGCAGGGAGAGATTCCTACTCTGCTGCTCTCCCTGAGGTTTCTTCATATTTTTTCTCCCTGTTAAAGGGCTTTTTTTTAGGGAGTTGTCCCTTATCCGATGTGGGGGGTCTAAGGGCAGCATGTTGTGTTACTGTAAAAAATTGTAATATGTGGTAGTGAGCTAAACAAATTGTTTTCTTTTTGTTTTGTCCTATTTTTATATTTTTTCTTATTTTTTCATTTTTTCTACTTCTTTTTTTCTTCTTGGCTATACAAATAACATTGATTTGACTTGTAAATGTAGACAGAAAGTTTAAATTTTTTAAACTTTTTTTCAAACTTTTTTTTTCTTTTTTTGGGGCTATACAAATAAAATGGATTTGACTTGTAAATGTAGACAGAAAGTATTTTTTTTATAACTTTTTTCTTTTTTGGGGGCTATACAAATAAAGTGATTCGACTTGTAAATGTAGACAGAAAGTTTAAAAAAATTTTAACTTTTTTCAAACTTTTTTTTCCTTTTTTTGGGGCTATACAAATAAAAGTGATTCGACTTGTAAATGTAGACAGAACGTTTAAATTTTGATTTAGTTTTTTTCTCTTTTTTTTAACTTATTTTTTTTCTTTCTTTTTTTTTTGGCTATGCAAATAAAATTGACTTGTAAATGGAGACAGAAAGGGAGCCTTACTTGGCAGATTGTGTTCACATTGAACACTAGAGATGGAACGTGACATCTCAGATCAGTTCAGACAAAACAAGCCTGGGAATAACGGCAACGTCAGCTGGCATCAGTCGCTCAAGAGCTGCAGATCCCTGGAAATCTGGAGGTTTTCACATTTCCATTCTCCTCGTGCTCCCCATCGTAGACAAAATGAGACAAAGAATTAGCGGTACGTAAGCTCATGGTGGTGATGGTGACATATATTATTTCTAATCCGGGGAAAGTTTGGCTGAGCATGCATGCTGTTTCCCCCCCCCCCCCTTTTTCCCCCAGGAACACCCTGCTTTAAATTCACACAGCTCCATGTGCACCTGGAACCATCCAGACAGACCTGCAGCGTGCTGCTTTGCGGCAGTAATGATCCCGTGCAGGCTCCCATCCTCAGGAATGTGTCACTTTTACCCATTTTAATTTGGTTTGGATTCCCCCAAGGAGAGATTAGGGGGAGAATTTATTGTACACGAGACACGTACAACAGAGACGGTCTTTAGAATTGATCACAACAACGCCCCAAAACACAAACTAAGGCGCCAGAGGAGATCTGTGGGGGTTTTTTTTTTTAAATAATTCGATGGGAATTGGGGGTTTGTAACATGAATATGGGGGAGAATTTGCAATGTAAAATATGTAGACAGACTACAGCAGAGACAGCTGGGGTTGGCGATGAGAGAGAATGTCCTTTTTAACTACAGTTTGTAGCACATATAAGAGCTACTGAGGGACCATGAGAGAGATGTTGCCATGTGGAAGCCGAGGAATTTAATCATGCAGGCCCTCTCTGCCTTGTCCCCCATTAAAGTATATGGCGTGTGTGTGTGTGTGTGTGTGTGTGTGTGTGTGAGACTGTAACCCACAATGATTTCTTGATCTTCAGGGCCAGGTTGTCTCCAGTTCACCACTTCACCTGGTTCTGATACTCCTCCCTGTATGCAGCATCTAAAACCATGAAACCATGGTGCCATGGTACCTATCCACCAACCTGATAGCCATGATGTGATGTGATCTTCTTACATACATATACATACATACATACATACATACATACATACATACATACATACATACATACATACATACATACATACATACATACATATATATACACATATACATATATACACATATACACATATACACATATACACACATATATACACACACACACACACACACATTATATATATATATATATATATATATATATATATATGTATGTATGTCCACAGGATGTTGCCATGGAACCCAAACTGAACTGTTTATATCTGTGTATACTGTATATGTAACATCTTGTTCATGTATCCATAATTAGTCTTGATGCCATTGATTTTCTCTCTCTACCATATTTTTGTTTAAATGTACCCTACTCTATCCCCATTGGGCGGTTCAAATGTATCAGTGTTCTAACCGTAGATTGGCCCGTCCCCCTACCCTGTAATTAAACACTGCACATAGAAGGCAGGCAACCGGTATAAATAACGACGTTTACTGTAACCATGTAGGCAGCTGACGAGAGCACGAAACAGGCCTTTTCTGCCATTTCACAACTTTGAGCTATAAATTTTTTTATATATATATATATCAAATGGCACTGTGGCGCAGTGGTTAGCGCTGTCGCCTCACAGCAAGAAGATCTGGTGCTCCTAGCTACACAGCTATGATGGGTTAAGTGCAGAGAAAGAATTGCCCTATGGGGATTAATAAAAGTGGATATATATATATATATATATATATATATATATATATATATATATATATATATATATATACACACCCACATATATATATACACACACACACATATATATATGTATATGTATATATATATACACACCCACATATATATATATATATATACATACATACACACACACACACACACATATATATATATATATACATATATATATATATATATATATATATATATATATATATATATATATCATGATCCGTCTTCATCCATGGCTTCACAAGCCATGGATGAAGACGGATCACCAAATCAGACGAGAGAAAGAATCTGGCATATATTCTCAGGAGGTAGAGCGGGTCGCTCCCGGTTCGATCCCCGGCTCCTCCTGAGAGCGTGTCGAAGTGTCCTTGAGCAAGACGCCGAACCTCTAACGGCTCCTGATGAGCAGGTTGGTGCCTTGCATGGCAGCCTCCACCATCAGTGTGTGAATGTGTGTGTGGACGTGTGAATGTGAGGCGTACACTGTGATGCGCTTTGAGTGGTCGGTAGAGTAGCAAAGCACTATGTAAATATTTTTTTAAAAAAAAGAAATAAAAACAGCCAATAATGAAGATCACAGCTACTAAAAACCACAAAACAACACATATATTTATAGAAACCAGTCAAGGTGCTCCGCCAGATAAATCCCATGCAGGAGGCGAAGGAGTGAAGGTGAAAATGAGATTTAAGGGTCTACCCACAGAACAGATGGAATAGAAAAGGGGGGAGTTTATTCTACTTTTGGAGGGCAGCAAATACTAAATTAAAAAAAGCATGGTGACTCCTGATTATCATCCTAGACCACAGGACAGGCAGGGGTCCTGAGGCAGAGGATCTGGGGGGGGGGGGGGGGCGTCAGACCACTGGGGCCTTACAAAACAAGGCAGAGCTGCTCCAGTCCTCTGTAAATGTGTCACTGAGATTGTGCGCTTTCTGATGTTTTCCAAATCCAAACGCTCTAAGCCGGCCATCGTTAGGTCCATGACGGTTTAAGTTGGGTCTAATGGGATCATGGCTATTTTTTTGATAAATCATTGCAGTCGTCCCTTAACTAACTCTAGCGACTACGCCTCCTAGTTATGTGTGAGAACCTAGGGACGGCTAAGGTCTTAGTAATATCGGGTAGGAAGTGGTGCAATCCAATTTTTATCTAGCGCGCTGTGAATAGTGATTTGGTTAATACTTACATGACAGCCAGACTTAGTAAGGCCTTGCACTGAATCTTAAACTGACTTCTGAACCACGCTGGGTGCCTCTGCGTGAAGCAGAGCTGCTTCGCCACGGTGGCGCTGAGTCACTGAATAGAAGCCAGCAGACATTCTGTTACATAGAATCTGATGTCTGAAAGCGCCGTCCTTGCTCTGTTGTCGTAATGTCCCTTTCTGTGATGAGGACGGTCGCACGCTATTGTAATGCCGGGCTGCCGTATTCCCATTATCGCCCTGGTTAGGATGTTAAAGTGCACTTTTTCTGTCCTCTACCTATTAACTTTAATACAATGAGACCCCGTGAGAAAAAACATTTTTTGCTCCATTTTTTTTTTTTACCTGTCATCATCGCCATCATCATCGGTGGTCACGCGGGGTCAAGTATGCCCGTCCTCCCGCCGGGTCTCTCTGGGTCCTCAGGTGGGCATAGAGGCCAATCCTGCAGCCGCATAATGGGAGGACGCCTGTGTGTGACAACTTTTTACATGGAGAGGCTGATGGACCTGCAGCCACCACATGGTCCTTGGCAGGGGGTGGCCAGAGTCCAACGGCATGGAGAACCAAGACGAGTGGGGACCACCCTCTGTTGCAGCCTTCATCCTCCTTCACCGCCGTTGTGACCTGGAGACATCTTCCACCAGTTCTGCTGTTGAGGTCTTTGTTGGATCACGCTTCATCTGGAACCTCCCCCTCGGGTGACCCTACCAGGAGCCAAGCTCTGGACGGCATAGCTCTCGGGATCATTGGTACAGACAAGCTTCTCCACCACGACGAGGTGGTGATGCAGGAGAGGTATTTACTTGTGTGACTGTAGCGACAATGCAGTTTCCACCCAGATGACTGATGAATCAAATTCTCATGGGGGTCGCCGGTTCGAATCCCCGTGTTACCTCCGGCTTGGTTGGGCGTCCCTACAGACACAGTTGGCCGTGTCTGCGGGTCGGAAGCCGGATGTGGGTATGTGTCCTGGTTGCTGCTCTAGCGCCTCCTCTGGTCGGTTGGGGCACCTGTTAGGGAGGGGGAACTGGGGGGAATAGCGTGATCCTCCCATGTGCTACGTCCCCCTGGTGAAACTCCTCACTGTCAGGTGAAAAGAAGCGGCTGGCGACTCCACGTGTATCGGAGGAGGCATGTGGTGGTTTGCAGCCCTCCCCGGATGGGCAGAGGGGGTGGAGCGGTGACCGGGACGGCTCGGAAGAGTGGGGTAATTGGCCAAAGTCGACTGGGGAGAAAAGGGGGGGGGGGGCTGATGAATCAAAGAGCTCTTCTAACAGCCCTGTTGATGATCTCATAACTTTTTGGTTGACTCAAACCACCTTGTTTTCTTGTGCCGTTATTATTTTATGCCTGTGAAAAAAACCCTCCTCAGTCAAAACACTAGAATTTGTATCTATTGTGTTAAAACGTCATAATAGCTGCACCTGTGTGTTTTACTGTGATAATGTCGGGGCTGCCAGCTATACTTAGCTGTGCTTTATTGCCTCGCCGTCACACTCATTCAAAGTACAGACCTGACTCAGGTTTTTATAGGGCTACTGTTTTATTTGGGGTTTTGCGAATACAAAGGGAAACAGTCACAGCACAATAAAAAAAAAAAAGAAGTGTATTTGAAAACAAATCACACGAATCCTGACGGAAACAAGTCCTGCTGTAACGGCGTTAAAAAAATAAAAAAACACCGAGACAAGAACAAGTCCGTGCGGAAAGAAGCCACCCGAGAAGGGGGTGGAGGGGGGTGTGGGCTCTCAGCACAGTGCAGATAGGTGTCACATTATACCCTGTTATGGCCAACACATATATGGCCAACACATATATGGCCAACACATATATGAGGGGCCATATGTGTTTGAGTTCCATGTTTATGACTAAAGTCCCTCCTATACTCTCTCTCTCTCTCTCTCTCTCTCTCTCTCTCTCTCTCTCTCTCTCTCTCTCTCTCTCCACCAAAACCAGCACCAGGGAAAAGCAGCGGAAAAGGGCCAGCAGCTGGACCTGACCATAGCCAGGCTGGTGGTGCAAAGGGGAGAAAGGGTGAGTCGGGTGTTGCTGGTGAGGATAAGGTGGAGGAAATGGGGTAAGCCACTGACTCTGACCGTATCCCTGTTACAGACACACAGTCACGAATTGGAGCTCTGTATTCACTTGAGGAAATCACTGGTTTTCTGGATGACACCTTTGGAAAATCTGTGACGGTATCCGAGTGTTTCCCAGATACGGGACAATTTACTGAAAGCGTGTCGACTTCGCAGAAATTAGTTGGGTTTGATTTGTTGGATGAAAAAAACAAAACTTTCCGTTTGAGAAAACACGTAACAGCCGAGGCTGGATTATGGACCGGGCATGCCGGGCGAGTACCCTGGGGCCCCAGAACACGAGAGGCCCCAAAAGGTCAGGAGTGTTGTGTTCGCGTATAGTAGGGATCCCCAATCATACCCTACAAGGGACGTTTGTTCCAACCCTGCATCACGATGCAGGGCCCAAGCTAGTCTTTATTGATGCGGGGGCCTCCAAGCTACAGTCTCTACTGATGCAGGGCCCCAAGCTACAAAGTCTCTATTGATGCGGGGCCCCAAGCTGCAAAGTCTCTATTGATGCGGGGCCTAAGCTATAGTCTCTACTGATGCAGGGACCCAAGCTACAGTCTCTACTGATGCGGGGCCCCAAGCTACAGTCTCTATTGATGCAGGGCCCCAAGCTACAGTCTCTACTGATGCAGGGCCCCAAGCTACAGTCTCTACTGATGCGGGGCCCCAAGCTACAGTCTCTATTGATGCAGGGCCCCAAGCTACAGTCTCTACTGATGCAGGGCCCCAAGCTACAGTCTCTACTGATGCGGGGCCCCAAGCTATAGTCTCTACTGATGCAGGGCCCCAAGCTACAGTCTCTACTGATGCAGGGCCCCAAGCTACAGTCTCTATTGATGCGGGACCCCAAGCTACAGTCTCTTCTGATGCAGGGCCCCAAGCTACAAAGTCCCTATTGATGCTGGACCCCAAGCTACAGTCTCTACTGATGGAGGGCCCCAAGCTACAAAGTCCCTATTGATGCGGGGCCCCAAGCTACAGTCTCTACTGATGCAGGGCCCCAAGCTACAGTCTCTATTGATGCGGGGCCCCAAGCTACAGTCTCTACTGATGCGGGGCCCCAAGCTACAGTCTCTACTGATGCAGGGCCCCAAGCTACAAAGTCTCTATTGATGCGGGGCCCCAAGCTGCAAAGTCTCTATTGATGCAGGGCCCCAAGCTATAGTCTCTACTGATGCAGGGCCCCAAGCTACAGTCTCTATTGATGCAGGGCCCCAAGCTACAGTCTCTACTGATGCAGGACCCCAAGCTTCATTGTTTCATTGTGTATAGTTTAATAAATGTGCTAGCTAGGATGCCCATACTGAAAAATAATTAAACATAGTTTTACTAAAATATGTCAATATTTCACTGAATTATTTGCTCTGAAATTCCTGTTGGTAAGCCGTTGTAAGAAGGCTTTGGAAAATGTCTGCGATGCTGTGAGCTGCTATTCGCATCTCTGTTTGTTTTGCGATTCAACATTGTGTTGTACTTTGTAGTGGCCATCCGAATCCCATGCAGGTTGGCATAGCGTCGACTACCACGTTTGGCATTTGCATTAGTTTTACATTTATCAGTGTTTAGGATTGTTTGCGTAGCCTATCTGACGGGGGTGGCGGGGGGCAATAGACGTGCGTGCCCCGGGGCCCCCTGGTGGGTTAATCCAGCCATGGTAACAGCTCCCAGAAAGATGCGTAAGGCCAATAAAAGAAAAGGGTCTAAAAGGTTAAAGACTAAGTAAGTTAGGTGATGATGAGTGTGGTGCACTGGGTGACCTTCCTCTTGCTGCTGCTGGAGGAGCCACTGATTCATGGAGCCGGGCTGGATGTCCCCGACTGGTGCTCTCCAGGACCCTCCCAGAAACTGGTTTCCACCAGGACCATCACCTACAGCGCATAGTGGCTGCAGCAGGCCCGGGACTTGACAACACCGAGGCGGTAGCTCAGCTGCCCGACATGAGGTCTACATGTCGCACAAGAGACTTTTCAAAGTCACGAACTAAAAACCTGTCTGGTGAAGAGCTGAAGATGACGAGGGACTACGACAGGGGAGCAGAGCGACCCACACAGACGTGATCTTTATTCCAGAACCTGGGGGAGTATTGTGCTTAGTGGGAGATGACGAAGATCTGGTTTTCTTTTCTCGAATTTGTGTAACGGGGGAAAGTCCTGGCTGTGTTATTGGCTTTTGCTTTATTTATTTGTTATGTAAATTGTGTAAACACAACATGCATTGTACGTTGTCCGTCTTGGGAGAGAGATCCCTCCTCTGTTGCCCTCCCTGGGGTTTCTTCCTATTTTTTCTCCCCGTTAAAGGGGATTTTTTGTTTTCAGGGAGTCGTTCCTTATCCGATGCGAGGGTCTAAGGACTGGATGTTGTGTTGTTGTAAAGCCCCCCGAGGGGAATGTGTGTTTATGTTGGGCTATGAAGGTAGAGTTGATTTAAGTTTGAAATTGTGTTTGTCGTTACGAATACTTGTTTATTCTACTCGATGTGTTTAAAAACCAAACCAATCAAAACATCCCCCCCCCCGTCTGAATGGGTCTTGGGTTCTATGACGGACCTCTCTTCGTGCAGGTTCATGTGAAGGAGTGACTACATCTGATGATGTCATCGTTCATGGTTAACGTTTGTTTTCTCGTTAAATAAAGACATGTTGTAAATTCAATTCTCTCTCTCTGTTTCTCTTTCTCTTTGTTTCTCTCTGTCCATTTCTCTCTCTCTGTCTCGCTCTCTCTCTCTCTCCCCCCTCTCTGTCTCGCTCCCCCCCTCTCTCTTGCTTTCTTGCTCCCTCTCTCTCTCTCTGACTCACTCTATCACTCTTCCCCTCCCTCTCTCTCTCCCTCCCTCTCTCTCTGTATGTCTGTCTGTCTGTCTCTCTGTCTCTGTCTCTCTCCCTCCCTCTCTCTTCCCCTCTCTCTGTCTCTCTCTCTCTCTGTCTGTCTGTCTGTCTGTCTGTCTGTCTGTCTGTCTGTCTCTCTCCCTCCCTCTCTCTTCCCCTCTCTCTGTCTCTCTGTCTGTCTGTCTGTCTGTCTCTCTCCCTCCCTCTCTCTTCCCCTCTCTCTGTCTCTCTCTCTCTCTGTCTGTCTGTCTGTCTGTCTGTCTGTCTGTCTGTCTCTCTCCCTCCCTCTCTCTTCCCCTCTCTCTGTCTCTCTCTCTGTCGCTCTGTCTGTCTGTCTCTCTGTCTGTGTGTCTGTCTCTCTCCCTCCCTCTCTCTTCTCCTCTCTCTGTCTCTCTCTCTGTCTCTCTCTCTGTCTCTCTCTCTGTCTGTCTGTCTGTCTGTCTGTCTGTCTGTCTGTCTGTCTCCCTCCCTCTCGCTCTCTCTCTCCCCCTCTCTCCCTCTCTATCTCCGTCTCTCCGTCTCTCTGTCTCTCCGTCTCTCTCTCTATCTCCGTCTCTCTGTCTCTCCCTCTGTCTCTGTCTGCCCCGCCCCCCTCTCTCAGCCAGCAGACGCTGCAGGAGCAGCTTCAGTCTGAATGTAAACTCTGGTTTCTGTGTCTCCATGCGCTGCTTCCTGCTGAGCCGGGCACAGGACATGCCCACCAGTGGGGACAGACATGTTCTGATATGGCGCCGCTCGGCTTGGCCAGAAAACGCGTCAGTCTGTCCGTGATGAGATGCGGGCAGGCTTCCACTGCGAGCGACCTTCTGCCCATCACAGTAGCAGGGAGTAGCATATTTTAGAATTGATTTCGCTCCCGACAGACATAAACAGGTGCAGCGAGGGGGACCTCAAGTTCAACAACTGTTTTAATCCACTGGTGTACCCGAAACTTTTCGCTCATCATTACTCGGGGGCCAGGGTGGCGTTCTCTGAGGAAACGCCAACAACACGGGTTCCTTCGCATCCCGTTTTGTCCTCTTGAATTGAATTAACCTTGTGCAACATTTCCCGTGGCGTGCTCGGCACGGTGCAGCATGTTGGCTCACTCGTTCTCTGGCAAGGACGTATTTAAGCCAGTTTCCCATATCGCTGGGATTACACTGTCTCTTTAAAGTTCTAGTTTGTCTGGTTTACCTGTTTTTATTGTCATACGCATTTATTTTTGCCTGTTGTGCAGCGTAAAGAGAAAGAAAGGTACCTGCCGGCCTTAAGTTTCCTTTATTAGCCCCCTCGGGGGAATTCAGTTACTGCAAATTGACCCAGCTGTGACCTGTAGGAGCAGGGGCCACCGCCTTCATGCTGCGCCCGGGAACCAACTCCGCTTCTTTTCCCATTGCCTTGCTCAGGGGCACAGAAAGGGGTATAAACCCTAACACGGTTGTCTTTTTTCATGGTGGGGGAAACCGGAGCACCCGGAGAAAACCCACCGCAGACACGGGGAGAGCATGCACACGCCACACAGAGGACGACCTGGGATGACCCCTCCCCCCCAAGGTTGGACAACCCCGGGATTCGAACCCAGCACCTTCTTGCTGTGAGGTAGCAGCGCTAACCACTGGGCCACCGTGCCAGACCTTGTGCCGCTATTTCAAGCAAACGAGTTGCACGTGGTCTGACTCTGTGCAGGAGCCGTAGCGTGCACGGGCTGCATGACAGACGGCGGTTTACTCAGCACGAAGATGTAGGAGCCATTCAGATGTCCCGGACTCTTCTTCCGAGTTAGAGATCTGCAAAGCCCACAACGACACGTGGAAAACGCAGGTCTTCCAGAGCAACGGCGGCGCCATACTGAAGCAACCTGCGAGTCCACCGCAACGCTGCGGTGCCGCACTGAACGCGGCTCGCAGGGAAGCGGTGTGCTGGATGACGGCTAATTATGACTCCGTGCCAGTAAGTGTAATTATCGGATGAGCAACCGCTAACGAGCCGCAAATGTCCTATTTAACAAATCACAAATGCGGCCAAGTCTCCACAGACTTTTTAACGCACACGTGTGCGAGTTGCGCCAGAACTGGTTTATTTCCGGTATCTCCACCGCGTTTTTCTGAGGACTTGGACAAGTCCTGAGGTATAGCGAACAAAGCCTCTGAGCGACTCCCCAGCAGCGCCTCCGGAAGCCTCCGGAGGCCTCCGCCTCCGCCTGCTCCTCCGCCTGCTCCCAGAGCCCTGGCCCGCTGGCCACTCACCACTTTTAGGGTGTGTGTGAATCAAAAGTCAATTTATGGGGAAGGTGTCCTCAGCCCAAAAGCTTCTCTCCACAAGTCCCCCCCCGCCCCCCCCCCGGGGTCCCTGATGTGCTGCTGCTGCTGTGAACCAATACTCACACACACACACACACACACACACACACACACACACACACACACACACACACACACACACACACACACACACACAACTCAGAAATGTTTTTCTGCCTCTCTCTCAGCTTCTACCTCTCTAAGCATCTCTTTCACTCTTTGTTTTCTCACTGCACTGATGCTCCTCTCTCTCTCTCCATCATTCTCTCTCTCTCCATCATTCTCTCTCTCTCTCTCTCTCTCTCTCTCTCTCTCTCTCTCTCTCTCCATCATTCTCTCTCTCTCTCTCTATCATTCTCTCTCTCTCCATCATTCTCTCTCTCTCTCTCCATCATTCTCTCTCTCTCTCTCCATCATTCTCTCTCTCTCCATCATTCTCTCTCTCTCTCTCTATCATTCTCTCTCTCTCTCTCCATCATTCTCTCTCTCTCTCCATCATTCTCTCTCTCTCTCTCCATCATTCTCTCTCTCTCCATCATTCTCTCTCTCTCTCTCTATCATTCTCTCTCTCTCTCCATCATTCTCTCTCTCTCCATCATTCTCTCTCTCTCCATCATTCTCTCTCTCTCTCTCTCTCTCTCTCTCTCTCTCTCTCTCTCTCTCTCTCTCTCTCTCTCTCTCCATCATTCTCTCTCTCTCTCCGTCATTCTCTCTCTCTCTCCATCATTCCCTCTCTCTCTCCGTCATTCTCTCTTTCTCTCTCCATCATTCTCTCTCTCTCTCCGTCGTTCTCTCTCTCTCTCCGTCATTCTCTCTCTCTCCGTCATTCTCTCTCTCTCCATCATTCTCTCTCTCCATCATTCTCTCTCTCTCTCTCTTCGTCATTCTCTCTCTCTCTCCATCATTCTCTCTCTCTCTCCATCATTCTCTCTCTCTCTCCGTCGTTCTCTCTCTCTCTCCATCATTCTCTCTCTCTCCGTCATTCTCTCTCTCTCCATCATTCTCTCTCTCCATCATTCTCTCTCTCCATCATTCTCTCTCTCTCTCCATCATTCTCTCTCTCTCTCTCTTCGTCATTCTCTCTCTCTCTCCATCATTCTCTCTCTCTCTCTCTCTCTCTCTCTCTCTCTCTCTCTCTCTCTCTCTCTCTCTCTCTCTCTCTCCGTCTGTCTGCTTCCCTCTTATGGAACCCCTCTGCCTTTCTCTCTCCATCTCTCTCTCTCATCTTAGCTTTTTCCCATCTTTCCCTCTCTTTTCTCATCTCTCTTCCCTCTTACACTCGCTCTCTCTCTCTGATGGAACCCCATCCACCCTTCTCTCCTTCCCTTCCCTCTGTGCATCTGTCTCTCTCTCTCACTAACCCCCCTCTCTCTTTCCCTCTCTTCTCATCTTTCTCCCCTCTTCTCATCTCTCTCTCTCTCTCTCTGCTTCTCTCTCATGGAACCTCTCTTCCTTACTCTCTCTCTCTTTTCTTGTCTCTCTTCCCTCTTATACTCTCTCATTGAACCCCTCTAGTTTTCTCTCTCTTCCCTTTGTGTATTTCTCTCTCTCTCTCTCTCTCTCTCTCTCTCTCTCTCTCTCTCTCTCTCTCTCTCTCTCTCTCTCTCATCTTAGCTCTCCCCCCCCCTCTCTCACTTCGTCTCTCTTCCCTCTTACATTCTCTCTCTCTCTCTCACACACACTCCAGCAGACTAACAGTGAAATACACTCGGCGTTTGACTCCAGGGAAGGTGTTCAGCTGGTGTATAATGTCTCCCGAGTGTTCCTCGCAGTAATGGAAAACACTCTAGATGCCTCTGCAGCTCACCGTTTCACCGGCGAGAGAAACGCCACACACACACACGTATAGTTGGAAGAAAGCCTACCGATACTCGAGGTTGTTTATGCAGAAGATGGCAGGTAGCCTGGTTTGTTTCCCCGCTAATTCTTTCGTTCAACTTGGAATAGAAACACGGCGAGGCATATATAACTATAGTGACACATCCTGTTGTCTGGGCCGTATCTGTGTGACAAGTCAGATGGACGTATTGTCCTACGAGAGGATATTTGGTTTCACCATTCGTACACCGCTTCGCATACAGAAAATGCATGTACATGTTCGGTGGATGGTAATAAAAGAGATTCTGATTGTGATACTGAGGTGAATTAATGACCTCCAGGTCATTTTTAATAAGACACAAATACACGTGGTCTCAACTCTCACATCAGAATCACAATCAGACACAATTTATTTGTCGTTTCCCCCAGCCCACAGCAGTGCAACACAAAGACAAAAACACATCCAAAAACTACAGGAACACACACATCCAAACTAAACAAAAAACAAAAAAATCACTGTCCAGGAGAACGAACACCAGCCAGGATGACTGTCAGAACTGCTGGTCTGCATGGGCTAGCAGTTAGCTTAGCCTGCCCTGCTTCCGCATCCTGTCAGACTGCCCTCGATGTGTCCTCTTCGGGCGCAGCTCCGGTCAGGGCCGTGGTCCTTGGGCCCACAGGACACAGCAGAACAGGCTCCCTCAGCCGATCCAACGCCAGCTCTCACAGCCAGACACCTTCGACACACCTCCCCGCACTCCACACAACGCTAAAAACACAGTCAAGGCCTGGCGAGGCCGCTGCCAGACCACCCTCGGTGTTATCGGAACTGCCGGTCCGCATGGGCTAGCAGTTAGCTTAGCCTGCCCCGCTTCCGTGTCCTGTCAGACAGCCCTCGGTGTGTCCTCTTCAGGCGCAGCTCCGGTCAGGGCCGCGGTCCTTGGGCCCACAGGATGCAGCAGACCAAGCTCTCCCAGCTGATCCAGCGCCAGCTCTCCCAGCCATCAAATGAAGACAAACTTAGACGCAGACGTGGACAAAGACACTGCATGGACGGTACTGGGTGAGGCCGCCGCAAACGTGAATTCGTGCCGTCATCTTCCCACACCAGCACTGGGTGAGGCCACAGCAAACGTGAATTTGCACCACCATCTTCCCACAGCAGAAGCGGATCACAACACAACATAACTTAAACACAAGGTGTGTATTACAATAATCTTTTTGCTACGTACCTTACATTATGGGAATCATTAGGCTCCTTGCTTGGTGCTTGGACACTGTGGCAGCTAGTATCCCTGGAGTCGGGCGTTTTTCAACGGGACCAACCACACACAAGAACTGTTGACACCCGCGGCAGTACAAGGAGCTTCGGATGAAAGTGGCCACCAAAAGCCGAGTGCTGTGTTGCTGTCTGACTTTGTGTGTACACGCCTTTCATATCACACAGGCGGCACACATCACACAACGAGGGTATCTGCACAGGAGCTCGCACACAGTGTGGGCTGACAGGGTGCAAACGACATGCAAATGAGGATGGCAGTGCATTAGTGAACTGAACTGCGAGGACACTCGGCGGCTACTGCAATTTCTCAGTGCCACATGCACTTTAACGCAGCGGCAAACGCATATAACTACCTTTGACCTAAAAAGCGTCTGCACAAGGTTTTCGTAGATGTGCCAAACAAAAGGGGACATATTTATCAGCATTTTTACATGCCCGCATACCGAAACATCAAAGTCGTGCCAAGGCTGAGATTCATTTTCTAAATGAAGCAAGTCAAATGACTTCGAAGACTAAGGAGGCGGAGTAGCATTGCCACGCATCTGAATGCTGACCTCTGGTGCAGGTTTGTCGACGCCTACCATTTTGTCAGACAGCCTTCAATAGATATCGGTTTGCTGCAATTCCTGCATAACTGTGGAGTGTGAGTGTGAGCCAAGTCTTTGGGAGGCAGGACATCACACGCCTCCTAAATACCTGGCCCACGCTTATCAACCTGTGTATAGATGCAGAAATCGGAGGGATTGCGGCGGTGTTGCTCATTTACTTTGTTTCAGTCGCCACCACTCAACAACCCGTCCGGATGCCCACCAGTCACACCACGTTTCGTAAAGGCCAACATATGACAAATAACCTACTTAAAAACTGATCTGTGACAATGTCTGGGTTTCAATCTGTATCTGATGAAACTGAGAAGAAACCCCACCTCCCCACTGGGACTCTGAAGTGAAGGTTCACACGTCTTGTGTGTCTTGTAAAAGGGTCAGACATTTGCATTGCAAATAGCACAGACGCTGTTTGTTGGCTTAGGACCAGTTTTCCGCTGGACTAGCAAAACATGAGCCCACGTTTTGCTACCCTCCTCCTTGTGACACTAAGCATTTGATTATCTGTAGCTAAATCACACAATTCAGCTACTAAATGATTACATTTCACTGGGAATAAATGGTTATGGCTTGTTTTGGTAACTATGTTTTATGTGGCATCACCCCAAACAAGCACACGCTGAGGACGTCTAACTTAAGAGTGAAAAAAAAATGCAATGCAATAAAAATATAATGCAAAATAAAATAAATAAATAAAAATACAATACAATAAACTAATAAACATGAATAAATAAATAATAAATAAATGAAATAATAATAATAATAATAATAAATAAAATAATAAAATACAATGTTAAATACAAGCTTTAACAAGGTGAGCAAGCAAACAGGCCATTTTACAAAAATGATTAACAAACTGCCTCATTAGGCTGCTGGCATCAATCAGCCTCCATTCACATGGCACACTTTGAAACACGGCCTGACACAAAGTGCCTCGCAAAAGATAAAAACAGAGAGCGGAGCAGTCCTCAAAAGAAGCAGTACAGACCTAACAAAACACGCCAGGCGAAAGTAAAGTCGAGTAAAAGCAGCAGAATCGAAATCAGCTCAACAAAACCCACCAAAAACAACAACTCGAGTAGGAGCAATGCTGAAACGGTTTGTCTCACGGAGGGTCATGTATGAAGCTGGACTCTCAGAAGACAAACGAGGCTCTCTACCCCATCGCTCCTAACCCAGACTAGTGGGACTCGGCAGTGACCCGCCGTCGTTCCTCATGCTGTTATTTCTGCCTCAACATGCCAAGACAGGTAAGCTGCCATTTATAACATGACATATGCTACCTAGAGGACCCCGTGTGTGACCCGGCATGAGAAAGAAGCGCACCTGCCTTCCTGTCAGCGGTCCCCGTGGCAACGCCGCTCTCTCACAGAGACTTTTTAAACTTATTATGAAAAATTTGAAATGCCCACTTTAAAGGTCTCTTTTTAAAGCAAGTCCAAGCTGCAGTGGATCTCTCTAAAGAGATCATTCGACCAAGTGGTCATATTCACACCAGTACTTAAAAGGACGCCCGAAGGGCAGACCTCATTTCTCCAAAAGATGAAAGAAGTGCAGGACTTGAAAGGTATTCTACAAAATGAAACGTAATTCACAACGGGTTTGAAGATACGATCCTGTCTAATTGGACGCTGAAATTATAAAGTTGCCGTGCAGCTGACCCCATCTGCAACCCGTCTCAGCACACACCACTTTAATAGCTGAGGATTCAAACAACCATGAGGGGCAAAGAAGCCCTGCGTTTGAACCCCAGGATAGTCCGGCCTTGGGGGTCGTCCCAGGTCGTCCACTGTGTGGAGTTTGCATGCTCTCCCCGTGTCTGCAGGGGGTTTCCTCCGGGTGCTCCGGTTTCCCCCACCATCAAAAAGACATGCATGTTGGGGTTACTACTCCTGTCTGTGCCCCTGACCGAGGCGTGGGAAGGAGCACTGCCCACTGCTCCTAGCTACACAGCTAGCATGGGTTACATGCAGAGTGTAATTTCCCTACGGGGATCAATAAAGTATGTCAAAATCAAAAAAACAAACAAAAAAAAACAACAAAAAAGATGACTTCACTCTTCAACTCCTACCTAAAATGACCATGGGCGGTCAAAATGACCCCCGGTTTTTAAACTCTATATTATGTCAAGATAAATACCCAGTTGAGATATCAACGCATTACATACGTCAGCATGCCTGCTGCGAAACTAACTGACACCAAAATTACAATTTTAACAACTTCAATACTATTTTTCAAACACTTTAAAATGGCCGCTGCCCAACGCCTGTAAATGCTGCAACGCCTCGGTGGTAGCCATGACGCGTCTGTAACCAGACATCCCTCCATCCGTTATCCAAGCGGCTTATCCCAACCGGGGTCACGGGATGCTGGAGCCTATCCCAGCAGTCACTGGGCGGCTAGCGGGGAGACCCCCTGGACAGGCCGCCAGTCCATGTTGGAAATAATCAAAAATCAAGTTTAGACTATTCCTCTGCACTGGAGGACGCTAGTGTCTTTCTAGGACAGAGCGATGAACGCCGCGACGGAAATGACGCCACACACGTCATAAATAGTGACACGACGCACACGATCACATGCAAATTACAAGCCGTCTTTTTGACGACTCATGGTCCTTTTAGGTACTTTATCATAACTTTTTTTTGTGCAATTGATCTAAAACTCATTTTAATGCGAATATGTGCCATTTTAGGAGCATTCAGGGAGCGGCAGGTCTGTATCATTTTTCCCCCCATACAGTCCCCCCCCTCTTTTCTCTCCAATTGTATCCAGCCAATTACCCCACTCTTCTGAGCCGTCCCGGTCGCTGCTCCGCCCCTGCTGATCCGGGGAGGAGCTGCAGACTACCACAGGCCTCCTCTGAAACATGTGGAGTCACCAGCCGCTTCTTTTCACCTGGCAGTGAGGAGTTTCACCAGGGGGACGTGGCGCGTGGGAGGATCACGCTACTCCCCCCAGTTCCCCTTCCCTCCTGAACAGGCGCCCTGACCGACCAGAGGAGGCGCTAGCGCAGCGACCAGGACACATGCCCCACATCCGACTTCCCTCCCGCAGACACGGCCAATTGTGTCTGTAGAGACAACCAACCAAGCCGGAGGTGAAACGGGGATTTGAACCAGAGATCCCCGAGTTGGTAGGCAACGGAATAGACCGCTATGCTACCCGGACACTTCACAAAGTTATCAAACTTTGAAAAGCCAAAACTGTCAAAATGACGGCTTTGGTCGTTCTAGTGTCACCATATGACAACACACATGGCTTCACAAAGGTGAAGCAGAACAATAAATACACTGCCGAGGCATATTTTAAATGGGTATGTGTGTAAAATGCTGCTGGTCTAGTTTGATAATTAAGGCCCACTGTCCACAATACATGTACATATACATATATATATATATATATATATATATATATATATATATATATATATATATATATATATATATATAATATGTGTATATATATACACACACACACACACACACACACACATATATATATATATATCTTGGGGTGATTGTGCAAGCACAAGCTTTTAGTTTCACTGGGTTTCACTCAGTGACCTCTACAAAATATTAACACGTCCAGAAGGACTGAGGAGGAGAGGAGAATCAGACCAATGCACATTAGCACTAATGGTCTCGCTCAGCAAAATCACCCCCCCCCCACCACACACACACACACACACACACGTACATATGCATGCACACACACACAGATGACACAAGGACATACATGCAGCCACTGGAAAACATGGACGCGCACGCGCACACGCACATGCATGCGCACGCACACACACGGAGCTGATAGCAATATGCCGTATTTCTCCGTCACAACCTGCGGCGCATTAACATCCCGTGCCCGCAGTTCACGAGCCGGTCTCGCCCCGGACGATAATGAGGAAGGTGCTGGCTCTGTGATTCCCGCGCAGCGCAGCGCCTCGACACAGCTCGCTCTCTACAAGACACAACGCGGCGGCGTGCCGCAGCTCATTTACAGCACCCGCGTGTCACAGGATATTAGGAGTGTGGCAGGGGAATTCTGTGAAACCCTCTTGTTTTTTTCCCCCCCGCGTGGGTTCGTGCATCAAACTAGTCGGGGGGGGTGGGCGAAATAATAATTTAAAAAAAAACAGGCTGCTGTGCTAACATTGTCAAGTTTGGGTTTATTGTTTGTAATTCAAACAAATATCCTCATGCAAACAGTGCATCCGATGCATTCATGATGCGGCTTTACTTGGGAATTTTGAGGCCAGCGAATATGTTACAGAAGTTGGAGCCAGCATAAAATATCAATGCATTAAAAATGGATGGTGAGAATAATGGCTGCAACTACAGCAGGGGAAGCGAGCGGGGCCCTGACTCCCCCCTCCCCCTCCCCCCCAAGGTGGCTGAACACGTTAGAAACTCGCTTTATGTGGCCAGCAAGAAATTAATTACCGTAATTACGTTGTTTTGTTGTGGGCCGAGAGGAACTGGTTTCCTCCCTTTCGACTGAACCGCAGAACAAAGACCCTTAAACCCGGATTTTTTTTTTTCCTCCACAGGCACAACAGCGGCTCAAATCCCTCCTTCATGTTTGTGAAAAATGAAACAAAAGAAAACCTGCCTCGGTGCGGAGCCGATCTCTGAAATACCAGACACCGACGCTTCTGCAGAGACGCGCGCGCACACGCACGCGCACGCCCACACAATAATGCCCTGTATGACAGCAAAATACTCTTGCGCTTATGTGTGCATCGCAGTCTTTATCTGCAGCCTAAATTGAACAGATTCCTGATCCTCGGGCCAGGTCAGGAGATGGCAACATCACAACGACAAAGGCCAAGTCAATATGGTCGTGTCCCTGACATCCTTCCCCCCCCCCACTCTCTCTCCCTCTTATTTCTCTATATCTCTCTCTCCATCCTCTCATCACCGCCACCCTTGGACGTCCTGACTCCGCCCCTCTGAGCGGACGCCTCGCCAGCCACACGCCACGAGGAGAGAGAACCTCAGCGGCCCTGGTCATAAATATTGACTCGGGTTTCAAACAACTCCCTCGGGAACGCTCCTGAAACACCAGGCACTGCATTAGCACCCCGACTGCAAACAAACCAACGGTCAGCGCAGGCAAGCTACCATGGCTAAGCTAACTCACGCGCTCTCAATTCAATTCGATTCGATTCAATTCAGCAGGGCTTTATTGGCAGGACAGTATTCTGTTAAGCAGTACTGCCACAGCACAAGGTGGTACCAAACAGTACAGTACAGTTTATAACATGCAAACTACAATAGAAAAAAAAAGTTGCTGTATTGTTAAAAACAAACACAACCAACCAATTTAACAATACATTTAATCGTGCAAACATTAATTTTAAGAGGGGGAGAACAAAAAATAAAAAAGGAATAATAAGAAACGTGTGTGTGTGTGTGTGTGTGTGTGTGTGGACGGGGTGCTCACTCACTGTCCCTCAGATTGTGACATGCAGCAATATATTTAGCTGCTGTGTTGCACCTTGACTCCTCCTCTCCCAGTAAAATGGCTAGTTTGTCTTCTCCTCCCCCAGTAGGATGGCTAGTTTGTCTTCTCCTCCCCCAGTAGGATGGCTGGTTTGTCTTCTCCTACCCCAGTAGGATGGCTGGTTTGCATTCGCCTCTCCCAGTAGGATGGCTGGTTTGTCTTCTCCTCCCCCAGTAGGATGGCTGGTTTGCATTCGCCTCTCCCAGTAGGATGGCTGGTTTGTCTTCTCCTCTCCCAGTAGGATGGCTAGTTTGTCTTCTCCTCCCCCAGTAGGATGGCTAGTTTGTCTTCTCCTCTCCCGGTAGGATGGCTGGTTTGCATTCGCCTCTCCCGGTAGGATGGCTAGTTTGTCTTCTCCACCCCCAGTAGGATGGCTAGTTTGTCTTCTCCTCCCCCAGTAGGATGGCTAGTTTGTCTTCTCCTCCCCCAATAGGATGGTTAGTTTGTCTTCTCCTCCCCCAGTAGGATGGCTAGTTTGCATTCGCCTCTCCCGGTAGGATGGCTAGTTTGTCTTCTCCTCCCCCAGTAGGATGGCTAGTTTGTCTTCTCCTCCCCCAGTAGGATGGCTAGTTTGCATTCGCCTCTCCCGGTAGGATGGCTAGTTAGTCTTCTCCTCCCCCAGTAGGATGGCTAGTTTGTCTTCTCCTCCCTCAGTAGGATGGCTAGTTTGGTCTGAGTGGGGGTCACTGTTTTTCAAATGTTGCCAGAATTTGATTGCCCTTTTCTGTATTTTGATCAGTAATGGATATTGGCCTAACTCTGCCTTGCATGTGTTGTTCGTTGTTTCCCTCTGGGCAAGTAAGAGGTTCTTACAGAACTCTGCACGCAGGGTCTCAACTGGATATTTGTCACAGTTGCTAAATTCCTGATTTGTAATTGGAACCCACACTTCACTGCCATAAAGGGCAACTGGCTTGATTACTGACTGGAATATTTTCAACCAGATTCTAATTGGAATGTTAACAAGAATTTGTAATTTTATGACATAGAAAGTCCTGTGTGCTTTTTCTTTCAGTTCATTCACTGCCAGGTTAAAATGTCCTGTGTTGCTGATTTTTAGTCCTAAATAATTATAGTTCTGGGAATGTTCAATGTGGTTTCCTCCTAATCAGAACTTATATTTCATTCTCTGAGATCTGGATCTTTTTTGAAAAATCGTGATTTTGGTCTTTTTCATGTTTACTGCCAGGGCCCAGGTCTGGCAGTACTGCTCCAGAAGGTCCAGGTTGTGCTGTAAGCCTGTGCAGTAGGAGACAGCAGAACCAGGTCATCTGCATAGAGCAGGAATTTGGTCTCTGAGTCGTGTAGAGTGAGGCTGGGTGCTGCTGATTGGTCTAGAGTTTTTGCCAATTCGTTGATGTAAATATTGAACAAAGTTGGACTCAAGCAGCATCCCTGTCTCACTCAACGCTCCTGAGAGAGGAAATTTGTTCTTTTGATCACCAAGTTTTATTCCGCACTTATTTTCTGTGTACATTGATTTAATGATGTCATAGGTTTTACCCCCTACACCACTTTGTAAACCAATCCTTGGTGCCACACAGAGTCAAAAGCTTTTCGGAAATCAATGAAGCATGCAAAAATTTTGTTTTTATTTTGGACTACGTGTTTATCAATTACAGTGTTCGGGGTGTAAATATGATAAGAAATGCGGTAATTTGGTAAAAATCAAATTTGGCCTCTACTCAAGACATTGTGCTTCATAAGGAAGTCTAGCAATCTAGAATTTATAATTATTACAAAAAAATCTTCCCCAGATTACTGATCACACAAATGCCTTGGTAGTTATTAGGGTCAAATTTTTCTCAGTTTTTAAAGATTGGGGGTATTAGTCCTAAAGTCCAGATGTCAGAGAAATAACCTACACTCAGAACCAAATTAAACAATTTTGAGATGGCTAATTGAAATTTTGAGCTCAGGCATTTTAGCATCTCATTTAGGATGCTGTCAGGTCCAAGTCCTTTCTTAGTTTTTACTTTTTCGATTTTGTCCTTAAGTTCCTGCTCAGTAATAGGGAAGTCTAGTGGGTTCTGGTTATCTTTAATAGCCAATTCTAATTCTTAATTTTGTTTATATGGGCCTGATTAAGGTTTGTATTTGATTCAACTTTTTTAAAGAGCATTGGAAACGGTTGGTCCATATTTCTTGTATTGCCAATTCTTCTTGTTTGAATTTTTCAGTTTGTTCCACTTATTCCAGAACTGATTTGTATTGACCGAGTCCTCTATTAGCGTCAGATGCTTGGAGGTGTAGTGTGGTTTTTTGTTTGTTTTGTTTGTTTGTTTTTTTGTTCTCAGCATATGTTTGTATTGTTTGAATGTTTCAGAGTAAAGAAGGCAAATGTCTGTATTATTTGGGTCTCTTATGTTTGTCTCCTTTTGTTTGTCTCCTTTTTTTAAGTTTGGTTTTTGGTTTATTCTGTTTCAGTTGTGATTTCTGTGCTGTTTTTATAAAGATGGTATTGATATTTTGTACTGCCAGGTTGACTCCTTCTTTACTGTGAGTATATGTGGTATCCAGAAAGGGGTCTAAAAGTGTTTGAATTTCATGGCTGACAACTGCCAATTCTCTCTCTCTCTCTCTCTCTCTCTCTCTCTCTCTCTCTCTCTCTCTCTCTCTCTCTCTCTCTCTCTCTCTCTCTCTCTCTCTCTCTCTCTCTCTCTCTCCTCTCTCTCTCTCTCTCTCTCTCTCTCTCTCTCTCTCTCCTCTCTCTCTCTCTCTCTCTCTCTCTCTCTCTCTCTCTCTCTCTCGTTTTGTAAATCAGTGGTGTTATAACGGATGTCATTTGTTCAGTGATGAACGATGAATTAATTTTTAGACTTTTTCAGATAGTTATGTCTGTGAGTTTTTGTTTCAAAGCTGCTGTACATGTGTGACAATGTATTAAAGTCGTTTTTTTAAAAAGTCTCTGTCTCTCTCTCACACTGTGATGAAAGGTGGAATGAAACTGTTTTTATCTTTGGCGCTGGAAACAAGAGGAAGGATGCGGAAAAGTGGCAACTGTTAAATTTTGCAGTGGGGCAGGCTAAGTTTTCGATTTATAGAAGCAGGAAAAGTCTAATTAATAATGGTTCGGAGGAAGATTTACTTCCTTTGTTCATTGCAAGGTGGTGTTTCACTAAAGCCATTTGTTCAGTCCATGAGAGGCAACTGGTATTTCATTCTGTCTTTGCATAGTATTTCTGTTGACCCTTTGGGAGTAGGTGACTTAGACCACTGTTCTAAAAAAAAAAAAAAGACTTTTTTAGACGGCTCAATGTGAAGGAGTTGCTCGTGTTGATGTTGTGAAATGGATGTACCTTTGCTGGTTTTTTTTGTTTTATGTAAAATAAAGAGTTTTTTAAAAATTCAAAAAAAATCAATTCTCTCTCTCTCTCATTTTGAGTTGTTGTTGAATGATTATTTTTGGGATTGTTAAAAGATGCATGTTGAGTGTTTGTCATTTGACAAATATTGTTTAGATTAAGAGGAGTTCAAGTCTGTTTTTTTGTTAATGACTTTTTAAAAATTCAATTCAACTCTGTCTCTGTCTCTCTCCCTCTGTCTTGCTCTCTCTCTCTCTCTCACTCTCGTGCTGTCTCCCTCTCTCTCTCGCTCTCTGTCCCTCTCTGTCTGTCTGTCTCTCTCTCCAGTCCATCTCGAATGTGTGTGCGTGTGTGTGTGCGGGTGTGTGTGTGTTGGGCCCTGCTGCTGGCCGGCGGGCCCGAGGTTCTGCCACTGAAAATGGCTAATGCTGTAAACACCTCCTGAGTGAATGATTGGTATCAAGAATTTAGCATCTCCCAAGGTGTGCAGATACAGATACTGCTTCCTCTGCAGGAGCAGGGGCTGTTTGGTTTTTATACCGGCATTCAGGAGGAAATGAATTGGTGTAACACCTAGAGAAATTGGGTTTACAGAATCCAGGCTTTATTCTCCTGAGCCGTTGTGTAATAATGTCAAATAAAACAGCAACTGTTCGTCACACCGATGCCGGAGCAGATCCGGTTGTTTAGACTGCATCCTGTTTTACCTCCGCAGGTACGGATAATTAAAACGGGGGTGTGTTACTCTCTGGGAGTGCAGATAAGGGATTATATGTGGCCCTCTTTCAGTCTGTCACACAAGGCTTGTTCATCAGTCTGGGTGTTTGGATGGGTATACTGATGTTCTGGAGGCTGATGCCTGTGTCTGCAAGATGGGGTCGGGGGGGGGGCGGTAACACAACTCTGGCCACAGATCAGAGAAGAGCGATTTAAATTAATTCAAAATTTGGCTGCAGTGGCCACCTAGTAACACGGAACAAGACTGTGAACTTAAGGCCACATGTTCAAATCCCCCGGTGAGACAAGAAAGTGGATGCTCTCCTCTCCCTGGAAAAAAAGAAGAACTACTGTTGCAATGCCCTCCAACAAATCACTTAACCCCACCCTCATCCACCTCCCCACGGTGTGGACAACTGTGGCTGTCCCGCTTCGCCTCCAGAGGTGACCTAGTGGCTAAGGAGGAATTTGAAGCAGTGTGTCGCTGAGTTGACGCACATTGCCGACCTTTGCCAGATAAAATAAAACAAAAATATTTCCTTACTCTCCATCCATTCTCCAAACCGCTTACCCTGCTCTTTGGGTCGCCGGGATTGCTGGAGCCTATCCCAGCAGTCATTGGGTGGCAGGCGGGGAGACACCCCGGACAGGCTGCTAGGCCATCACAGCCCCCCCCCCACACACACACACACAGAGCTAGGGACAGTTCAGTATGGCTGATTCACCTGACCTACATGTCTTTGGATTGTGGGAGGAAACCCACGCAGACACGGGGAGAACATGCAAACTCCTCACAGAGGATGACCCAGGAAGACCCCCAAGGTTGGACAACCCCAGGGCTCGAACCCAGGACCTTTTTGCTGTGGGGCGACCGCGCAAACCACTGGGCCACCGTGCCGCCATTATTATTATCATCATTATCATCATTATTATTTTCAATATTATTATTATTATTATTATTATTATTATTATTGTTGTTAGTAGTAGTAGTAGTCCTTATTCTCTACTTACAGAAATGAATGTAAACCGGGCATCCGGGTAGCGTAGCGGTCTATTCCGTTTCCGACCAACACAGGTATCACCGGACCGAATCCCTGTGTTACCTCCAGCTTAGTCGGGCGTCCCTACAGACACAATTGGCCGTCTGCGGGGGCGCCGGATGTGGGTATGTGTCCTGGTCGCTGCACTAGCGCCTCCTCTGGTTAGTGGGGGGTGCTTGTTCGGGGGGGAGGGGGATAGCGTGATCCTCCCCTGGCGAAACTCCTCACTGTCAGGTGAAAAAGAAGCGGCTGGCGACTCCACATCTATGGGAGGAGGCGTGTGGTAGTCTGCAGCCCTCCCCGGATCGGCAGAGGGGGGTGGAGCAGCCACCGGGACGGCTCGGCTGAGTGGGGTAATTGGCCGGGTACTATCGGGGAGAAAAAGGGAGGGGGAAAAAAGAAATGAATGTAAACCGATGTAAATCTCGGAAGAGTAATTCAGTTCTCGAGTAGCTTTAAAACTAACTTTAAAAATGATCAGTAATAAACAATGACATCACTGGCTCTTTGGACTCCGCTCTGCAGGCAATGTCAACACCGCTTACCAACAAACACCCCAACAAGAAATGTCTTAGCTAAGCAGCCAGCAATGATGCCATCGAACTGACAGTTCAGCTATTATAGTTTATTCCAACCAGAGGACTTCGGTGCTGCAAACCAAACTGGGCACCCCACCCACCCCCCATCCCCAAGCTATATATCATATTCGTCATGGCCTGCTGTGTAGTTGCAGGATTGAAATAAACAGAAAAAAAACACGTGTTTCAGAATCCTTGTGTTGACAGGAACGGCACATGTGAAGCCGCCTTATTACGGTCTTCGTTAGCTAACTGAAGGCGTAAGGATATTTCTGATTTCGTTGAAGCGTGGTCGAGTCTGCCAGGACTCGCCAAGCACTGACAGCCGGAGTCTGCAGCCGACTTTAATGATTCACACCCCATATGAATGGAAATAAGCGGTGGCGTTAATTCGCTACACTTATTTTCAGGTTATTAATCGGCCGTCACCCGTCCAAGCTTGTTCCCCTATCAGCCTCGTAGTAGCTTTGTGTACTCCCCCCCAGTAATAAGTCATTCAACCCGTGGATGGAGATAGTCTGTCGAACGCTCCTCTCCCTGCAGTGATATTCCCAACACACGCCGCCCGGTGAGGAGCACCGCCGGGGGGTTTCGGAGGCCTCCCGTTCCCTCAGAACAAGGTAAATAATACATTTTATTGGATTCGAGGGGAAGCGCGCCATATATCGCCAAGGAAAATATCATAGTTCAAACATGACGCAACAGGCCATGCCGGCGGCGGAAAGAGCGCGCGAGAGCGAGAATGCAGCCTGAAAACTTGCAACACGTTTCATATTGACATTACCAGCGGAAGTAACTGCACCCATCCACTAAAGTTTAAGAAGTGCCCCAGAACCCCCATCCCCACCCCACAAAACCCCCTCTGCCTTCCATCGCCGTGAAAATGAATGTCCTAGCGAGGTATTACTGTGGACAGATTATGAAAACTAGACGTGAAATAACATTCTGGGCCAGACTATGTTGATTTCCTCCAGTCCGGCCATGTGACCTAATGCAGTGGTTCTCAACCTTTTTGGGGTCCTGGACCCCCTGCGTATTTTTGATCTACCCTGAGGACCCCTCCACCTGATCTTGGGGGAGGGGGTTGCAATTTGATAGAAACAGTAGAAACTGCATTTTAAATTGCATTATAGCATTTATTCACTCTTTGGGGCAAAAATAAGAGCTTTCAGTTGTAACTTAGATATAGTTAACAAAACAGAATTCTTATGCAGTAACTTTCAGATATATGTAACAAAACAGAATATGTATTCAGTAATTTTCAGATATATGTAACAAAACAGAATATGTATTCAGTAACTTTCAGATATATGTAACAAAACAGAATATGTATTCAGTAACTTTCAGATATATGTAAAAAAACTGAATATGTATTAAGTAACTTTCAGATATATGTAACAAAACAGAATATGTATTCAGTAACTTTCAGATATATGTAACAACACAGAATATGTATTCAGTAACTTTCAGATATATGTAACAACAGAATTTTTATGCAGTAACTTTTAACAATGCAAACGGGAGTGAGATCTCTTATTAAAATACAACAAATTACACTTGTGAAACAGATGTAATTAGAGAAAAAAGTCCTGTTACCCTTTATAGTTTAGGTAGATAAAGGTCTCAGTCACATTTGAGTAAAATAATCCTATTTCTATAAACGTCATAGGATCTTTTTTTTTTAAAGATATTTTATTTTCACGGACCCCTTGCAATTACACCACGGACCACTAGGGGTCCGCGGACCCCCGGTTGAGAAACACTGACCTAACGGATGTAACCCCAGAGTTCCAGAGCGGCGGCCCGCTGGGGCATGACAGCATCCACCGCCGTCTCCGCTGTCTGCGAGCCGTCCTGATTTATTGCCATCCCTCTGACATGAACACTCGAGGCTGGGGATACAGCGCTCGCCTCGTCCCCCCCGGGGGAGGCGAGGGAAGGCGACAGCATTGTTTACGTCTGCGAGTCCAAATACGGGCCGGGTCGCTCTCGCTGGCTCGGCGGGTCACCTCCCAGTTTGACAGAGTTTCTAAATGGGGATTTTAGCTGAGATAAGGAGAGGAGGAAATTGAGGGTGGGAGGTGGGGAGGTGGCTGAGGACGACCCCTTAAATATGTGTATTCAAGTGTTTTGATTGGATAGACCGCTCGTGGCGGCTTCGCGTTGCCATGGCACCAGCTGGGGTGCGCTTTGATTAAATATCGTCGGTACCGCTGTGATATGGAGATGCTTTGAACTTGTTCAGATGTGAGCTACTAGGCCCGGACCCTTCCGGGGTTTATCAGGTGCTCGTGAGATAGGGGCCATCGAGTTAATAACGCACGACATTTATTGGGAGGGAAATCATCTTCCAAATAACCCATCCCTGTTAGTTCTCCAGTCAGAAAGTTCATTGCTTAAAGTAATTTCCGCTGAGGCTGGGTTTTGCAAGTCCTCCATTTCACTTTGATGAAAACCCTTGACTGAAAGTCATTAGAAGATATCTGATTTGGCAGGTGTCAAGGCTAGCTCTAAGGCTGCCATGATTTATTTTTTTTTTACTTCTTCTTCTTCTTCAAAAAAAAAAGAAAAAGATTTTGACCTTTGTAACTGATCTGACATTTGACCAGATGGGTGTACGTAATTCCATCTGTCAATTTCAAGCGTGACAACAAAGTTTATCTGTGATCTTCACTATTTTTTTTACGCAATTTTACCGTCGCTCCCTAATACTTCACGTCTGGAACTTTATTCGTCTTAGGTTTGAAGAGGGCCATTTTCAGTGAGACATCCACTAGGATTTGAACGTGTGTACTTAGAGCCAGAGGCTGTTTCATCATTGTGCAAAGGTAGGCAACCGCTGAGGGGCCCCCAAAGGACCCCATCAAAACACAAATTACATGTGTTATTATTGTTTTCTTCAAACATTCATCATTATGTCAAAGACACCAAGGTCGTTCTAAGGACGGTTATTTTCGGGTACCGTCCTTGCGGGGCCCTCCCTCAGCCTGGGCTTAAATGGCCTATTCCATCTGCGAGTGAAGCGACAGAGTAGGCCTACGGTAAGCAACACCACATGTGGGACAGGGACTACAGTGAGCAGCAACCGGAAGATGAAATAAATCAATGTAGTGGGGCAGAGAAAAGAAGAAGGAGGTGGGGGGAGAGAGACAAAGATGTACTTCCTGCGGCAGCTGAAGAAATCCAACCTGCCACAGACGATGACGGTGGATTTCTACACCTCCGTCATTTAGTCCATCCCAACCTCCTCCATCACTGTCTGGTATGTTGCTGCCACCGCCGGGGACCAGGACAGGATGCAGCGCATCACTCGCTCAGCGGAGAAGGCGATCGGCTGTCGCCTCCCGTCTCTTCAGGAGATACATGCCTCCAGGACCTTGAGGGAGGCAGGGAAGACTGCTCCTGACCCCTCCCATACTGGACACCATCTTTTTGAGACTCTGCCCACTGGCAAGAGGCTGAGGTCCACCCATCCATTATCCAAACTGCTTATCCTGCTCTTAGGGTTGAGGGGATGCTGGAGCCTATCGCAGCAGTCATTCGGCGGCAGGCGGGGAGACACCCTGGACAGGCCGCCAGACCATCACAGGGCCGACAGACTCACACACACACACACACACACACACACACGCACACACCTAGGGACAATTTAGTGTGGCCGAGTCACCTGACCTACAGGTCTTCGGACTTTGGGAGGAAATCGGAGCAGCCGGAGGAAACCCACGCAGACACGGGGAGAACACGCCATCTCCTCACAGAGGATGACCCGGGATGACCCCCAAGGTTGGACTACCCCGGGGCTCGAACCCAGGACCTTCTTGCTGAGAGGTGACCACACTGACCACTGCATCACCATGCCACCCAGGCTGAGGTCCATCAGGACCAAAACCTCATGCCACAAGAACAGCTTCTTCCCTGTTGCAGTCAGACTAATCAACGCCCCCCCCCCCGCCACATGTTGTTTTGGTATGCTTATTTTATTGTTATTCTACTCTCTGTACCAGCAACGCCAAGCTAAATCCTGAGTGCACGTATCGCACATGACAATAAAATAATTTCTGATTCTGATTCTACAAAAGTTCTTCACAAACCAGTCTGTGCTTTCAACTGCGTCATCCCACAACAAAGTTACAGCATGGTCACATATTTGAGGGTTGAATCATTGGGTGTGCTCCACTTAGCCTCACGACAAGGGTGGAAAAAACTGCTTAAATGGAGTGTGGGAGCTGGAATTACACTGGATCCCTATCAGCGATTAAGCAGTGGCAGTTCGTGCGGTACACACTCCTTGTTGAGGACAAGCTGCTTCAGTGCAATAACGTTTCCATTTTAATTCAGCCATGTGGAGCCACGTAAAACACACGGGTTTCGCCAGTCTCAGTTACTTGCCATGCTTTCGGCCTTAGTGTGATACTTTATTTACTTGCTGCAACTAGCTGTAGATTCAGGGAGACACGGGCACCACATGATGTTTTGTCGGGCCTTAGATTTAATCAGGGGTTCAGCAACCTTTTGGATATCCCGTGCCACTTAAAGAAATTACCAACCTGAGTGCCAGTTCCTTGATCCATCCATCCAGCCGTAATCCGAACCGCTTATCCTGCTCTCAGGGTCGTGGGGATGCTGGACCCTATCCCAGCAGTCACTGGGCAGCAGGCGGGGAGGCACCCTGGACAGGCCGCCAGGCCGTCACACAGGGCCGACATACACACACAGTTAGTTCATTGATGATATACTATATTAATCCCCTCGGGGAAATCCCTCTCTGCATATAACCCATCCTAGCTGTGTAGCTAGGGGCAGTGGGCAACCACCGTGCAGCGCCCGGGGACCAACTCCAGTTCGTCTTGCCATTGCCTTGCTCAGGGACACAGGCAGTTTATTGGGTATCATTGTCAATTTGTCATAATGACCATTTATCTATCTATTTATTTATTGATTTATTTATTGCTTCTTGTCTCCCTGTCTAGATTCTGCCAGCCAAAAGAGCCTCACTCCACACACACACACACACACACACACACTATTTGTGCAAATGTATGAAAACAAAAAAAAGGAAATTAATTCAGTCTTACCAATTTAGTGCGACCCTTGTTTGTGGCAATATCTGGTGACCGCTGCTTGCCGTCGTTTACATCCACGCTGACGTCAGGAGCCACGCTGACGTCAGGAGTTTGCAGGCGTCTTACGTGTTCAGCCACGTCTGCAACGCGTCTCTCTACAGTTCTCGCACAAACGGGCGTTTCTTCAATCCTGCCGATGACGGCGTCTTTGTCTGGTAACCCCGTCAAATATGACGTGCCAGCTGCTGAGGAAAGCCTCCTTCGTGTTCTCTCCATCGGAGACCGGCTTCTGTACGACTTCCCAGCTGCCCCCAGTAGCTCGGGTTCGGGAGCAGATAAGCAAAGCCTCCTGTACTGGGCCGCTGCCCTCTGGCCTGATTCCGCTTTATCAACCTTATCGTTGACGTTTGTCTCCACCTAGCTTGTTTCAAAATGGCGTTTTACACTGAAGTTCGACACACATTTTCACGGCAAGTGCACACAGCTTGGTCCTTTCACGACAATAAATCCCATTTCGTTTGTCCAAGACGGCTGAAAGAGGCGAATAGGAGACAACATACTTCTTTTTTTGCTTCTGCCATCGCCAGTTGTTCTTGACATAAACAGAATAGAGAGCTAGCTATGCTACGTAGTCACTAATGTAACCGGTTATTTTCTTGCCCGGTGCGGGATTCGATACGTGGTGTACTGTACCACAAGGCGACATCACTAACCGCTCGGCTAAAGGGTCAGATCCTTTAGCTAGGGACTAACGTGTCTTATTAGTAGTTTACAGTCGTCACCCTCCCCGGAAGCGCGCCCTCGCGCTTTGTTATTCCCGCGCTCCGAAGAGACTTCTGAGGATCTACACACTTCCGGATCCCACCAATGTAACCGGTTATTTTCTTGCCCGGTGCGGGATTCGATACGGGGTGTACTGCACCACAAAGCGACATCACTAACCGCTCGGCTAAAGGGTAAAGACCCATTAGCTAGGGACTAACGGGTCTTATTAGTAGTTTACACTAGCCTTGTAACGCTGCGCTCGTGGGCGGATCAGGAGGGGGCGGGGCATGACAGGTCACGTCACTTGTGCGCGCTCTCTTGCTGTCAAAAACAATGGTGTGTAGGGCATCCGGGTGGCGTAAGGGTTTATTCCGTTGCCTACTAATACAGGCGTCATGGGTTCGAATCCCCGTGTTAGCTCCGGACTCCGGCTTGGTCGGGCGTCCGTACAGACACAACTGGCTGTGTCTGCGGGTGGGAAGACGGATGTGGGTAAGAGTCGGGTAATTGGCCAAGTACAATTGAGGAGAAAATGAGAGAAACCCCCCCCCAAAAAAAAAAAAGTGTTTTGAGACTAATCAATTATTTCAGTATTATTTTGAATCGAATTTTTTATTTAGTTCACCATAAGGCTACATCATGTTTTTTAATCAAAAAAAAGTATATCGAAAATTTAATTGCTCCGCGTGCCCATGTTAACGGCCTCAGGTGCCACCGTGGGCACGTGTGTCATAGGTTGTCGACCCCTGGATCAAATGGTACGGAAACCATTGCCATCCTGCACAAACCAACACTGAGCCTGTCAGGTTTCGGTGCTCACCAGCTTGTTTTTTTTTTGACTAAGGGTCCCACCAGTGACGGCTGGTGGTGATATTGGGCAGGCTAACAAATATAATTTAGCGAATTCGGGGGACAACGCAACTACAGGAACTGCCGCGGCCGGGACGCGAACCCGTATCGCCCGCACCGCAGGGGGCATCGCTAACCACTATACTAAAGGGTCAAACCCGAGAGCCAGCGGCCAGCGTGTCTTCTTATCCAGGGCAGGAATGAGGAGACGGAGAGACCGAGTCGAGTCAATCCCGTTTACTCGCCACACAAAACAACACCGATACAGCACAATCTCCCGTGGCAACCAGCTAACCGCTAGGCTGCTGCAAACATGGCTCCACCCCGGAAACCCTAAGCATTGCCTACGTCAGCACTCTGAACGTCTGCCCTAAAGGAGAAGCAGCCCCTGGTGAATCTACCCTCAATTGTGCATCACCACAATACCATCTATAGTTCACACTGCAGCAACAGCAACATCACATCTGAGATACCAAGTGAGAGCAACGACACCGTATACTGTAACGTGCATGGATAAGAGGACACGCTGGCCGCTGGCTCGTGGGTGTGACCCTTCAGTCGAGCGGTTAGCGATGTCTCCTGCGGTGCGGGCGACACGGGTTCGCTTCCCGGCCGCGGCAGTTCCTGTGGTTGCGTTGTCCCCCGAATTCGCTACAATACCTTGTTATAGCAAGTGCTCTACAATAACACTATAGAGAAGTTTAAGAATGGCCTGATGCCAAAAAACTCTCTCTCACACACCGTTTGACTATTTTTCTCTGTACACATTAACACACGCCATTTTTAACAAGAAAAACATATGCAAGAATGATGGCATATATATGCTACACGATAGAACAGAATGCAGAACCATGTAGCCTACATTGTCAGAAAAGGGCTCACCTAAGGATGCACAGCAACACGTGTCCCAACTGAAACGACTGCCAATAAATACTGCAACTGTTTTTATCACAATCGTTTTACAACACACAACACATTGTGTCAAACATGTCCCGAATAAAACAATTTGGTAAGCACAGCAAAAATAAATGCCATTATAGAAGAGAGACAAGCAATATGTAGACGGGAAAGCTATACGTGTCTGGTGGTCTTTTAAGAGGTCTATAGGCTTGGGCCTACCTTATCTGAAGAGAAGCTCACGTCGACAACCTTTCTGGGATGCAAACAGGTTAATCACCGTGTCATTGAAGTCCGGTGATTTTTGGATGAAGTCCCGCCGAATAGACAGCATAGCCAGGGCGTTCAGCCTATCCTGTCCCATAGTAGTGCTTCAAAGGAATGATTTGATCCTCTTAAGTGTGCTGAAACACCTCTCTGACTCCACAGATGTCATTGCGGTCTTGACGGCTATTTCTGTTCATTTCAACTTTTCAGTAAAAGCGCTGTGAAGATTGTTCTCAGATTGTTCCCTGAGCACAACCACGCACTGACTTACACGTGCCACATCGGTTGTCTCATCAGCTTGCACAGCCACAAACGGTGCCTGCCACATTTCATCAGCCAGTTGTTGTCCATAAACAGCTAACACACAATCAAGCAACTCGTTTTGGCTTGTCTTACACGTGTTCTTGGCAACCCGTGTGTTTGATCGGTGATCGACTAACTGGTGTAACCGGCTACTTTCTTGCCCAGTGCGGGATTCGATACGGGGTGTACTGCACCACAAGGCGACATCACTAACCGCTCGGCTAAAGGGTCAGACCCGTTAGCTAGGGGCTAACGTGTCTTATTAGTAGTTTACACTGGCTATCCAAAAAAAGAGAGCCAACTGGTCAACAGGTCCAGAAACACGCCCCGCTGGAGTGAAGTCGGAGATCCCCGGACCCCCGCAGAGCTAGCTCACGTGCCCCACAAAACGTAATACTGTCCACAATCCGTGATAACGAATTTTCTTTACCGGCTCGTTGTGTGTCTGTATAGAAATGCGGTGGCCCTCAACAAGTTAACTTTACCCAGCATTGAGAGCTTTCCGCTATTTCCAATGCGACTTGTGCTGCGTTCATGTTTCCTAATTTTGTCGGATAAATGTTTCAAATCCACAATTCCTTGTTGGGGTCCAAGCCGTGTCTCCCCCAAAAAGCCAGCATGGGGAACAGGGAAGTGAATTGTTAGCTGCGCTTGCCGTCAGCCAGTCCTTTCATTGAAACCAAGTAACACGAGGCTTACGATTTTGCCGTTTGTCCTTTTGTGTTATTTGAACATCGTTTGGACGATGTGTCTCCAGTCTCTTCACCTCCACTCTTTCCTCCAAAGACACTGAAGGAAATGGACGAGGAAGTAAATAATCCATCTCGTTCATGCTAACGCCCGCGGCCGCCATTACCACGGTAGCTCACCTTTCTGCCCTCCCACTCTCATACAAGTAGCACGTCACTGTACTGTCTGTGCTGTCATTGGTCAAAAGTCAGTGGCCTGTGGGCTGATTGACTTTAGTCCAAATGATCAGCAAATCAAGGGGGCGTGCCAAGACACCTGTCACTCACGTAACACGAAGATGAACGGAAGCTGATGCCGCTGTGTTTGGGCTGTAAAAAATTAGCCCATTTAGATGTATTTTGTTTTTTTCTTGTGACTATTTGGTGCTGTTGCTGCTCTTAAGTTCCACCAAAAGTTAAAATAATCTGTTCTAAGGTTGTTGTTTTTTTAAAAACAATATTGTAACGATCAGGGATGAATAGGCTCGGTAGCTCTGGGTTAATGGGTAGGACCCTTAAGTCGACTGGTTAACGTTGACGCTTGCGGTGTGGGAGCCATGGGTTCGTGTCCCGGCTGTGGCAGTTCCCGGGCTGCCCCCCCTAATTCGCTACATTGGTGTCAGAAGTGGGATGGACGCACTTCCCAAAGAAGGGGGGTAGTATAACGTGCATGGATAAATAGACACGAATCCCGTAGCAAAGGGGCAATGTAACGATCACAGATGAATAGGCTCGGTAGCCCTTGGCTAACGGGACGGACTCGAGCGGTTAGCGATGTTGCTCGCGGTGCGGGAGATACGGGTTCGCGTCCCGGCGGCGGAGGTTCTTGCGGTTGACCCCCGAATTCACTACAATATTTTTCTCATCTTATTGTAAAAGATAGGAATGGCATAGCCCTGTTAGTCCATTTATACCAGTCGTCCCTGGGTCCCCACACCACCAACTGCAGCCTTCCTTCAGTGGTTAACAGCCAAATTGGGGACTGAGTTCACAATTCTCCTTAACATCCATAAAGCATTTCATGTTCAAGCACTGTTGCATATCCTCTAGTTGCTGTGGCCCTTTAGCACAACAGGAACTCACAGGGCTTCAGATCTGGGTCTCATAGTTAGTCTCAGATCCACCTTTTAATAAAAAAAATGCAAATATTTCTTTTGGCCCCTTGGTTTTAGAACACGGATCCGCCGACTCTGTTTCATTATTTAAGCATTAGCTGAAGTCTCCTCTGTTTATTTTGGTGCTCTAAAAGCAAGTGACCTGCCACCAGGCCTGTGTGTTAATGGCTGTGTGTTTTGTGGGAGGCATGGTGACTAAGTTGTCCTAAGGGTCCTTGATTTAACCAGAGCCCTTCCGTTTTGGAGTGTGTATGTTCTTTGTGTATTCACACTGAGTTTTGCATAAGCCTCAATGGTCTAAAGACACACACACACACATATGTATATACGTATATAGATCATTTTTTATATGGTGAATTGGAGAACAATAAGAATTGGGTATGGAGAAGGCAAGAATAAGTGTGGTGTTATATAAAATGAGAAGTGTTTTTTTTTAAATTGTGGAATAGATAGAAAGATTTCCTCTCTCGTATTTCGAGTTTCACAGAGGAAAGCTCCTTTTTGTTCTGAGCTGAGCGTGCGGCGTGTCGAGATGACATGTACCAACGGAAGGGTGGCGAAGTGAAATACAGCACAGCGACAGCTGACTTGGCCCAACTAAACACGAGGCGGACAGGAAAGTACAGGATCCCACCTGCCATCTGTCCACGCTTTTCTCTGACAAGGTCGTGGACTCATTTTTTTCTTTTTTTGTCCCACAGGACACGAGGCATTCTGTATTTTACCTGACGGCTTTATAGCCAATGTTTGTACACATATCTTTGATAGATTGATGCACAGTCAGACAGATACACACACAGACACAGACACACATGCACACACACACAGATCAAAAGCAATGCACAATACGTGCGTGCAATAAAATGAGAAATATTGTTTTCCAGATGAAATTCGAAAGGCAGAGTAAAATACGACTCTGACAAGCGTGCGTTTGATCCACCGAGGCCTACTTCTTATTCAACCCCTGGTTACTTCATTAATTTAAACTACATTTTATGTTATAATTAAATTGCGGAAACTCTCTGGAATAGTTCAGCTAGATGGACTTGCAGGAGGGGGAGGAGAGGTTGGGCTGCATCGACTTCGTTCCTTTCATGTTTCCTTTGTCCGTTAACGCATCCACAACTCATTATTGACAGATGCATAAGTTGGTTGTTTGATACCGAAACGACCACGACAATAATGGCATCACTCCAAAAAGAACAGGTAGAAAAAAAGTGGCGAGTTTTAACTTGGCTAGGAGGTCATATTTCTGTAATTCAATTAAAATTGTGGGAAAGTGCTACTTATTTTGCCTGAAAAGTTTTTTTTATATATATATATTCCCACCATCTTCTGTGGGAACTGTTTATTGTAGCTCTTGGCAGGGGCGGTTTTAGTCATTTTGGGGCCCAAGGCAAACACATGCATGGGGGCCCTCCACGTCCTTTTTTCTCCCCCTTTCTCAATCCTTATTTGTCCTACCTGTAACTTCTTCTCATGATCAGTCTTCACACAGCAATGATGGCCAGACATCTGGAATTGCATTTGTTAAACAGCAAACTAAAATATATTAATTTTAACAAATCCACCCAATCTAAAAGCGTACTTTCATAAACAATATGATCTCTGTACGATAAGTTTGTAATATATTGTCCATTCACCTGGAAGATCTGTCATTGGCTGTCATCCTTTACCTTGATTTTCCAGCAGGTTCTCTGATAGGATCTCCTTACTGGACTTGCTTGCTGCTTGCTGCACAAATTCTAGAGGCTGTTTATGGCCGCGTTACCTCCGGCTTGGTCGGGCGTCCCTACGGGCACAATTGGCCGTGTCTGCGGGTGGGAAGCCGGATGTGGGTATGTGTCCTGGTCAATGCACTAGCGCCTCCTCTGGTCAGTCGGGGCACCTGTTCGGGGGGGGGGGGGACTGGGGGGGATAGCGTGATCCTCCCATGCGCTATGTCCCCCTGGTGAAACTCCTCACTGTCAGGTGAAAAGAAGCGGCTGGTATCGGATCTCCCCGGATCAGCAGAGGGGGTGTGGAGCAGCGACCAGCATGGCTCGGAAGAGTGGGGTAATTGGCCGGATACAATTGGGGATTAAAAGGGGAAAAAAATCCAAAAAAGAAAAGAAGTTGTTTATGGTCTTCTGTATTCTCTCGTATTACTAAAGTGACAAGTTCACACACAAGACAATAAGAGGTCAGTTATGGAGACACAAAAATAATTAACATACCTGAATGTATTTCTTTTTATTCACATTGGTTGAATTTGTCTTGCTTTCTCCCCCTTACCAACTCAGCTTTAGGGGGTGGGGAACACATGAAGGGAATCTTGGGCTGTTGCTGTGTTGGTGCATCCAGAATCATCAGAAAAGGGATGGATCTCTCTCGTGGATCCTCAGAAGTTGTGGTATGTCATATGCCAGTAGGCTATATTGTGTATGATGGGGAGGCATAGTTTAGATGGCCTAAATTTGACCTTGCCAGCCTTGACCTCAGCAATTCTTGCAATCACTAATTCCATATCCAGTGACCTCCTGACTTCCTGCTCGACGGAGAGAACAGCAAGTGCAGAGAGAGTCCTGTGACATAGTTGACCTGAGGTACGTTTTAATGAGTTGCAGTGCTGAGAAACCTCTCTCACCTGAAGCTACTGTCACAGGGAGAGTGAGAAGTCTGCCAGCTATACTCGTATTTGGATAGATGTCAAGGATATTCTCTTTATATGCATAATCAAGCATCTCAGTGATGATGAAATATGTGTAGGGAAGGATCTAATGGCACCCTTTACCTCAGGTCCCCCTGCATCAATATCCTCCATTCTCTGCTCCAATCTGTGGCAGCATTCATCCAGCTCCCCTTCCTCCTCAGTGCCTCTCATTATGTCGATGGAGTAGAGAAATCCATACAGCTCATGGAAGGCTTCCATTTGTGAAAATCTCTCCGCTAATGTGACAAGGGCTGTATCTATACGAGGTAGGAAAAACTCTTTTGAGGAGCTCTTCTGCAGTTGACTGAGTTTGCTTCTTCCTTGCTACTCATAACTGACTAGCTGTTCTTCTCTGATGCACATCTGGCCAGCCCTTCTCCACCTCAAGCCTCTCTGCTATCTCCCTGGCATCTGTTTTTGACGGAGTTGAATCCATGATCTAGAAATTCCTTAAGGAATCCTGTCATCGTCCTGATTTCTTTCCTCACTGTCTCGACTGAAACTTTGGGGCCCTGCAGTATCTTGCTCACTTTATTTATTGGAAACAACATGTTGTATCACACAATGGCACTTACTGCAAAAGGCCATCTCTGCATCTCCTGGCAGATGCTGCCAGCTGTTACGACAACATCTGCATCCTGTTACTCTGTGGCGTACTCATTTAGAGCAGTCAATGCCTTCATGATTTCAGGCAGCTGGTAGCAAACAGCTTCAACGGCTTTAACCCTACACTCCCACCTGGTTGTAGACAACGCCTTCAGTGTAAAGTTCTTGACATGTTCCTTTAAATTGGTCCAGCAGTGAGCTGAGGAGCAGAACAGAGAGTAAAGTTGCCGTAACAGACCAAAGATGCTGACAGATGTCACAGGTCACAGATGACTTGCCCCCCCCCCTCGTTTCAGGTATAGTTGTTCCCTTTTAACATCTATGTTAAGGGAGGGGGGGCTTACAATGCTGTGATTGCAACATTCCCTAATCCTCTGTGAATAGTATCCATGGGCGTTGTAACTCCAGTTAACGGCCATGCCCATATTTGCGTTCGTATTTCATATTTGCATATGAAACCGGTCGTTGGTTTCGAGCGTTATGCTACTGTATTAAGGGTAGGGATGCCTGCAGTCAATTTAGACTGAAGAGGTCACTTAGATGATGATGAAACATATCTGTCGATAAACGCTGTGTCCAGATGAACTGATTCAACCTTCTTTGACGTCCTTACCTGGATTATTGAGCATGCAGCAAGAAAACTCAAGGAAGGGGGTTGCCAAATATTATAAAAGAAGTTGTCATTGCCCTTTAATGTAGCACTGAGGTGTTCCATAGGAAAACAACTTAAATGATTCTCTGCACCACGGTGTGACTGAGGGAGGGTTCCCCTTGATCCCGTGGAAGAGAATCCATCGTCTCACGAGAAGTAGACGTTTACCCGCTAACATCAGCTGTCCAGCGGACAACGAGAACTGCCCCGTAGGTATATTCATCACAAACAAACCTGCTTCCATCTTTACTGTTTTGTAGGAAATTGAGCTAAGCTCCTTGGCAGTATTTTTCCAGTACCTGCACATCAAGGGGCATTGCTAGATACAGTGATAATAAGTCCCTACTTCTTCTTTTTTTTGCATTTCACACAGAGGGAGCGAGATCCGGGGATCGCTTTTGTTTAGAAAGTGAGGGGTGCGCTGCAGTCTGGGTGGAGACATCTTTCGAGGTCTCACAATTTTACAATTCGTAGCACCACTGATAGCCGCTCATAGTGACCGAGGTCTGGGGTGCAGTCCGTGATTGCCGCATGGTATTTGGCTTTCTTTACTCCCCCTACTATTACATCAGTTGTATGCTTTGCCACAAGGGAAATTAGTTCATTTTGAATGTGCTTGCTTAAATGAGCGTCAATTAGCTTTTTTTGTTGTTGTTGCTTGAGTCATCTTCACATGCTCTCTCATGACTCGGTCAAACTGAGCCATCAGTTGTACGTGCCCAAGGACATTTCCATCGCCAGACTCAAACAACCTGTCTCAGTGGCCACGAAATGCGAGATTACGCTCTGGCAGACGGTTCACAACCGCAATTCGTCTTCTTAAAATCTCTTTCTAGCAGTTTACGCGGAGCAATTAGATCTCGGTTCCGCCTGATCTATAGCTATGTTTGTTTGTTGTCTCCGTGATAGATTGCAGCAGGTATCCATGTTTGCAATGTGTTCAGCAGACTTCTCACGCCGTCTCGAGTGGGCGGAAAGATTTTTCTTGTTATTGAGCGCATCCCCATTCAGCTGAGTGCTCTTTTCTCGATTTCCAAACAGGCGGCAATACAATCACATAAGTCTTTTTTTTCCCCCCCTCTCTCTCTCTCTCTCTCTCTCTCTCTCTCTCTCTCTCTCTCTCTCTCTCTCTCTCCCTCTCTCTCTCTCTCTCTCTCTCTCTCTCCCTCTCTCTCCCTCCCTCCCTCCCTCGCTCTCTCCCTCGCTCCCTCTCTCTCTCTCTCTCTCTCTCTCTCTCTCTCTCTCTCTCTCTCTCTCTCTCTCTCTCTCTCTCTCTCTCTCTCTCTCTCTCTCTCTCTCTCTCTCTCTCTCTCTCTCTCTCTCTCTCTCTCTCTCTCTCTCTCTCTCTCTCTGTACACGAGCCAGGGCCCGCTTATCGTTTCTCCATTCTTCATTTGCACGTAGTAGTTACCGCTTGTAAATCTGCGCCCCTCTTGAACTTTTGAAAAATTCTATCCTTGACCTGAATGGGTCCACTCTGCACTATTGATTAGTGCCCTTTGTCTGAGAGCTGCTTCGGCCACAGCACTGGGTCATCTTCAAGTGCTAGAGTGGCTGCTACTCACTAGCTGATTATTAACAGTGTCGCCATCGTCATCGTAGCCGTAGTTATCATGGAGAGTGGACGCAGCAGGTCAGTTTCCATCCCCAGCCAAAGGATCCTGTGAGGTTTTACCTGCATGTAGCAGCAGCATCACTTGAGCAGCCCGAGCTGACACCGCCGGCAGCAACGGGTAGCCACTCTTCTCCGCTAGTATTAGCAATGCTAACACTAGTGCTAGCGCATGCAGCAGCTCCTTAGTAATGTTACTTCTCCCGGGTCGCCACCTTGCCTCGGTGGAGAAGCGTGCGTGTAGCAGTGATCCCAAGAGCTAAGCCGTCCGGTGCTTGGCTCCCGGTAAGGGTGACTCGAGGTGGGTAGGTCAAGGGGGAGGCGCCAGACGAGCCGCGATCCAACAAAGACCTCAAAGGCAGAACTGACGGAGGACAATGCCAGTGAAGGAAGATGAAGGCTGCAACTGAGGGTGGTCCCCAATCGTCTTGCCATTGGACTCTGGCCACCCCCCTGCTAAGGACCGTCCACATAAAAAGTTGTCACGCGCAGGCGCCCTCCTGCAAGGATCCAGAAGGAGGACAGTCATACTCGACCCCGAGTGACCACCGATGATGACGGGTAACGTTAGTAGCTGCCATGAGAAAAGTTGTTACCTTTGGCAGTTTTGCTAAAAACCTCCTGCTTTCCTCCCACCTCCCCCCTTTCCCCGAATCATGTCCGCAGATGCGCGGTAAGGTCATGGAATAGCACAAATGTAGTGGGGAATGGAGGAGGAGGAGGGGGGGTGTACTGGGGAATGGGGGGGGGGGCGCTGTGACACTCGTGAATTAGCCTTCTGATGCCATTTTAGCGTACGGATTTTTAGAAAGCCGATTAATTAGAGAAAAGTTAAGAAAAAAAACCCATTCTTCACCGTAAGTTCATGAGGTGTTTTATGGGCCCCTTGGTAGCTCGGGGCCTGAGGCAATCGCCCACCTCTGCCTAACGGTAAAGTCCGCCTCTGGCTCTTGGCAAGGCACCCATGTGGAAGGTTACGCAGAGGAAGGCCCACCCCTGCAGTACCTGCCTGTCAGTTAAGGCGTGTGTGTGTGCGTGTGTGCGTGTGTGTGCGTGTGTGCGCGTGTGTGTGTGTGGCTGTACCCGCTTTCCCCAAACAGCCAATTTTGCTGAGATTTTTTTCTAATTATTTTCAAAATACAGCTAGCTGTGGAACAAACGAGCCTTTTAAGAGAACGTGGTGCATTATAAGCGGGGAGCATCATGCAGTCATTTCTCCTGGGGTCGGATTACCGGCTACTACTAGCTGAATTTCCGCGGTCTGAGGGAAAGAACAGGGGAGGTGCAGAGCGGAGGAGTTGCTGGCTATGGTGGACACATCAAGCCCCCACCTCCTCCCCCACCCCACCCCACCCCACAACTCAAAGCAAAGTGAGTACATCGACATTTGGCTCTCCTGCAACGCTTTCGCACCAACGAGTCTGACTCATTCCCGTAAAAAAAAAAGTCCCCGGCGCTATTCAGACGAGGGAAGGTACTTATTACCACAGCTGGGTAGTTCCCACTTCCGTCACCGATCCCCTGACACCTGCGTGCCCTGCAGGAGGCTATTCTGAGAGCGGGGCTCGGATGATGGCCATAAGTGAGCCGTTCCCGGAGCCCCCGGCTTTGCAAGGAGAGGAGCGGAGGTGTTAACGCGAAAACACTGTAGCTGCGGTAATCTGGTTTTCCTCTTAATCTCGGGGAGAGGGAAGAGAGACTTCGTCTGACAGCTCACACACACACACACACAGACACACACAGACACACACACTCACACACACGTGCAGGGAGTGGTGGCTGAAGAGATGTTCCTCCTGCATGCTTCTCATCCTCGCGGTCCTTCCTCCAGGAAGGAACCTCAGGGAGGGGCAACAGAGGAGGGATCCTCCCCCTCGACGTTGTCTGTCTGCCTTTCTGCCCCATGTTGTGACGCTTAAACGCTTGATGTCCCCGCTGTCCTTTCTAAGGTTTCATATTTGGCATTGAGGTCACCTAAAAGTAACTGAAAGTGACCATTACTTTAAGGCTGTGATACTTAGAGTACGTTACTGGATACGTTTTTCAACAGGTAATTTGTAATTGTGACAGAGTACATGTATAAAGTAACCCCCCCCCCCCCCGAAACCACTGAGCCGAGGACCCTGTTGCTGCGAGGTAGCAGGGCAGGCGCTGCACCACCAGGCAACATGTGACGAATCTAACGCCCCCCCCCCCCCCCCACATCTCATCAGCGGGTGAGTTGACACCTTGTGATGCCTGGTTCCTGGAAAGTGGTCTTAACAAGTCTCCTGTTTGGTTCCTGAACACAGGAGGTGGACCGGGGCCGTGTGTCCGTCCTGGGGTTCGAGCTATTCGCAGACGTGGGGGACGGCTCATCTGACTGCGGCGACGTGCGCGTGTGTGGGTCAGACAACGGCGGACCCCAAAAGGAGGGCACTCCTGGTACAGCTGAACTGCAGAGCCGCTGTGCAGTTCAGCCACAACCCCCCCCTGCCCCCCCCCCCCTCGGGAGGGAAAGGAATACACACGTGCACGGATACATACTTATCCAGCACACACAAGTGATGGGCACACCAGCAGAGCTCTCCTATCAGGGTGGGAACAAAAGGAAATCTATTCCCAGACATATGAACACACACTCGCGCACACACACACACACACACACACACACACACACACACACACACACACACACACACACACACACACACACACACAAGCACACAAAGCAAACACCTTCATTCCAAAACAAAATCCATTATATCTGTAAGCACACACACACACACACACACACACGTAGGTCCATGCACACACACACACACACACACACGTAAGCACACACTGTCACATCAAATATGGATGCTGCCAAACCTCTTTTGAGAACAGGCGGATCACATGCGCGCACACATGGATGCACAAACATCGAGGTAAATACCCATGTACATACAGAGACACGCAAATATAAATTCATTCATAGGCACCCACCCACTCACACGCTTATTTAAAGACACACACACACACACACACACACACACACACACACACACACACACACACACACACACACACACACACACACACACACACACACACACACGAGCAAGGACCCACTCACAGTGAGACACATGCATACGCAGAGCAGACACCAACCAATACACACACACACACACACACACACACACAACACACACACACACAGACACACACACACACACACGTTCACACACACACACACACACACACACACACACAAGGACCCACTCACAGTGAGACACATGCATATGTAGAGCACATATAGACACCAACTAATACACACACACATACACACACACACACACACACACACACACACACACACACACACACACACACAAGGACCCACTCACAGTGAGACACAAGCATACATAGAGCACATAGACACACACACACACACACACACACACACACACACACACACACACACACACACACACAAGGACCCACTCACAGTGAGACACAAGCATACATAGAGCACATAGACACACACACACACACACACACACACACACACACACAAGGACCCACTCACAGTGAGACACAAGCATACATAGAGCACATAGACACACACACACACACACACACACACACACACACACACACACACACACACACACACAAGGACCCACTCACAGTGAGACACAAGCATACATAGAGCACATAGACACACACACACACACACACACACACAAGGACCTACTCACAGTGAGACACAAGCATACATAGAGCACATAGACACCGACCAATACACACACACGCATGCACACGTGTGTGGAGCGACTCACACATCCCACGCACACACATAATCACGTACAAAATAAGCACCACCGTTCCAAGAGACTGCCCATCACAGCGAGCGGCTCTCCAGAGTCACCGGGGGGGAGGGGGGGGGGGAGTGATGTACATATTCACCAGCTTCAGAATAGATCAGTCACAGCCAGATGCAGCACCCACCACAGACACAGCCCAGCGCCTCGCCCCCTGCAGGAGCAACGGGGAGGAAAGGACCGAAACCCCAACCGTTTCACAGCCGAGTCACCAAAACGTTACCGCACAATGGGCTTTGTGTTGCTTTGTGTTGCTTCTTTACCACAAGGCGGTGAGGAAAGACGACCCCTTTTTCTCGGGTCGAGGGTCACGAGGCGTCCCACTGCACAGCCGTTCGGCCCTCTGTACCGCGTCCCACATGTGACGATGTCCCACATTCTGTAGCAACATAATAAAAGTACACATTTCTTCATTTACATATCAAACAATCCGTTTTGAACATCATCTCGTAATAATCTATGGCCTCCTCCGGTTAAACGTCTCACCTCTCTCTGATATTGCTGAGTTTTATCGGTCGTAAATTAACACCCTCTTCAACACCGACAAGGCACAGAGTGGAAGGCCATTCTCCATCATTTACCATTGGTCACGCCTATAGTGATTTACTCTCTAATGAGATATTCAAGTATATTTCACATTATAATGTGTCGATAGCAGGCAGGAGTGTCACGGCAGGCGGGATATAAAGTTCAAATTAAGCACGATAAGGAGTTCCCAAACTTCTATCCCTTTTGCACTGGCAATCCTGTCCTGCAAAATCTGGTTTTTCAGTGTTCTTCTGGTGAAAATACAACCCGGTCTACAACACCCTGTTTTTTAGATGGACTAATGACCCCCGCTACCTCGCTGCTTTACCCCGCTGGCTGGCTGCACGCCCTTGTCACCTTTTCAAAGGCATCCAGGTAAGTCTCCACCTCAACTTCTGAAGACATCTTCCATATCTGGATGCTGGGTTGTTGGTGTCCTGACTCTGAGTCCAAGGTTGTACACACAGCCAAACACTGTAGCAGCTTCCTTAAGAGAGCATGAAAATCTTCATGAGCTCTTGCGAGCCCAAACAGTGTTCTACTTTAGCTCTCCTGGACCTCTGGACCTGGAGTAGGGCAGGGGCGATCAAGCGCCTGGCCCAGTGGAGATGCACCCAGTTTGATTTCTTCTGTCAGGCCAGTCCTCTGTATGGGCTACTACTCATCACTGGTTATATAAATGATGGATATTCTGCACTAGAGTAATGCTGATCGCTCCAGTTCAATGTTCTCCAGACAAAGTCTCCCTTGTAAAACACATATTTGTTGTTTCCTAAAACAGTCTTGCTGCTTACTTTCCAGTTGACTAGTTAACATGTTGCTCTGATGCATCTGTGCACCTAGTTGCCTGATTTTAGGCATTTTGTGAATTGGGCCAGAGTTTGAGGTCTTAAGCTTTTCTAGCACAAGGTCAGTCATAAAGTCTTATCTCACTGTAAACCAAGAACCAGATAGCGTGCTAAAAGTAACAAAAAGACCATTTGCTAAAAGAAAGCGGGAGGTAGGAGAGCCAGTTGAATTTTCATGATGTTAAAGCAGAACAGATGCTCCTTGGAGGACAGTGGACATATTTCTCACTAGACATAAAAACATGGCAGTATTAAAATGATCAAACATTTGGGGGATACAAGATGGCGTAGTAGCAAATGATCCACATTGCTGAGCTCTGTACTAAAGCATTGATAATTTCAATCATTTTTGCACATTATGTAATATCTGCCTTTTTCTTTTTTTTGTTTTTGCATCAGAAATAATATGAGCATTGATGAGTGTTTTTTTTGAGTTGCTCTGAGAGTCTGACACCATGCCGTCGAAAAATGCCAAGAAAACAAGTAGGAGCAAATGCACCGTGAAATCACCTGGACTCCCACCAGATGCAGGAGAGCTAACATTTGCTGGCAAGACCAATGCACTTGATCCCGCTCCTTGTCAAGCAATTCAAGAAATCACAGATAACATTTCAAAAATCATCGATGAAAAGCTGAGCCCTCTATCCCAGATGCTTCAGGCTCATGCACTGGAAGTGCAAAACTTTGGAAAGAGAGCCAACAAGGTCGAGGAAAGGATTTCAGGGGCGGAGGAGGTTTCTGACCGGGCTCATGCGGATTCAGACACTTGAGAAGGAGATGCAAAGTATGGCTGAACACGTTGATGACCTTTAAAATAGAGGCAGGAGGAAAAATATACATGTTATTAGACTGCCTAAAGGTTTGGAAGGTGCCAAACCAGAGACATTTTTTTAAAGCTGGCTACCTAATTTCCTTCACATGGAAACCAAGGCTGGATGGGTTAAAATTGAGAGAGTGCACCACACAGTAGCCTCCAAATCCGGCCCAAATCAGCGACCACAGCCTCCTCATTAGATTCCACAGCTATGGTGACAAGCTGAGGATAATCGAGGCTTCCAGACGCAGTGGGACTGACAAACAGGCTCTAATGTATGAGGGCTCTTAAGTTATGTTTTCTCAAGACTTCTCAGCTGCAGTCATGCCTAAACGCAGAAGATTCAATGAGTTGAAGAAGTGGCTGAGGGAAATCAGTGCCTAGTACTCCCTACTCTACCTGGCCACATTAAGTATTGCTCATGACAGGGGTATCAAGGTTTTCAGCTCCCCAGACTAGGCTATGGCCTTCGTGGAGGAGGAGGTCACTGCACACCATGATTAACATCGGCTGTCTGATTTACCAACCATTGACTCACTTTGGCTCTGCAACAGTTGCCATCTTCACTGACTGACAGCAGGACTTTATATGTGTGTGAGTAACTATGGCATAATTATATATATATATTTTACAATATTTGTTTTATTATTCAAGTGGTGCAACTTAAGCTCCTACGAAAGGAAGCAAGAATTTATGTGGAAAGAGAACCTCTTCTTTTTTTTTCATTGTTTATTTACATAACAGACAGGCAAAGGACAGTGCATTTAGAGACACAGTAGTCCCCTGGTTGGTAAATGGAGAAGCCCTTTTGAAAAGCAATGTTGGTGCTCTTGTTTTTGAGAGAGAGAAACACGGAGAGCAAGTGAACTATAATACAAACGTATAGTTCACTTGCTCTCTGTTGCTCAGGTACAATCTCTTCAAGCACGCTATAAACAACAAGGCTGCTTTTTTTGGGAGATTTCATGACTATAGTTGGAACCTATGGTTGGTAACATACTGAGATTGTATACATGGAATATTAAGGGAGGTCACCAATTAAGGGGAAAGGGTAATGTTAGCCTTGAAAAAGGAACATGTTGATATAGCACTTTTACAAGAAACCCATCTGAATGATAATAAACACATTAAACTGCAAATGTGGTTTTGAACATGTGCATTTTTCCTCTTTCACTACTAGGAGTAGGGGAATGATTATCTTAGTCAGGAAGAGCCCGTCTTTTAAACTGACAGACTGTTTAAGGACAATTATGGGTGATTTGTGCTTATTAAAGTTGTTATTAATGGAGAGGAAGTTGGCATTCTAAATGTGTACTGCCCTCCAGGTCACCCCCTTAACGTTCTCACAGATGTAATGTTGAAGTTAGCTGATTTGCCAATGGAGAATATTATTATGGGAGGCGAGTTCTATTGTCTTATGAACCCCATGATTAATAGATTTTCTAATGGTCCCTTGTCTGTCTCTTAGCACACAAAATATGTTGTTGGTTTGTGTTAAGAACTGGGTTATGTGGATTTTTGGAGAACACCTCACCCTGCAGATAAAGAATACACTTTTTTCTCTAACCCACATAAGTGCTATTTGAGAATTGACTACTTTTTCACCCCCAAAACCATGCTGAAATCACTTGTTTCTTCCAAAATTGGAAATATTGTCATATCTGATCATGCAGCTGTGTACTTAGATATTGAACCTAGAAATGGTAGAGAGAGTCTTGGCACTGGATATTGAACCGTTACATTTTAAAAGATCACAAATGTGTAGATTATTTTACATCAGAATTCAAAGCCTTTCTTTCTCTCAACTCCCCTTCAGCCAGCAGCTTGTCTTTGCTCTGGAAAACCTCTAAAGCCTATGCGAGGGGGTTGATAATTTCTTACATAGCCAGCAAGAGATGCAAAACTGCAGAGCAACGGAAGGTGTTAGAAATGAGATTGACTATAGCAGAGAATTAATATATTAGGAAACCCACAGGGTCCAAACTGAAAGAAATCACAGCCATTCACTGCATATTAAACATATTAAAAATATTAATACAAACTGCTACAGACAAATTAAGATTCGCAAAGAAAAACTGTTTGAACATAGCAGTAAACCAGGCAAATATTTAGCATACTTAACAAAAAAGCAAATAGCTTCTCACACCGCTGCCTCAGTTATAAATGGAACAGGGACTCACCACTAACCCTAATTTGTACAAATCTGAGCAAAGCAAAGGTGCAAAAACAATTATGATTTTTTTCCCCAAGCTCAATCTTCCAAATCTAGCCACTGATGTGAAGTCCCACCTTAACGCGCCAAATTCTAAACATGAAGTACAAGAAGCCTTCGGGTCAATCCAGAGTGGAAAGGCGCCAGGCTCTCTTGTGAATTTTATAAGGAATTCAGAGACTTGTTAAAAGCTCCCTTTTTGGACATGTTAAATCATTCATTTGATACTGGCTTCTTACCCCATCAATAAGAGAGACCAACATTTCCTTGATTCTCAAAAAAGGGAAGTTTCCAGAGAATTGCGCCTCCTACAGACCCATCTTGCTGCTTAATATTGGCCTCAAAGTCAAATCCAAAGTCCTTGCAACTCATCTGGAAAACCTTAAGCCTCACATAATTAAAGAAGATCAAACAGGTTATGTTAAAGGCTGTAGCTCTGGTAATAACATCAAAAGATTGCTAAATGTGGTTCAGATATGTCAAAGGTGAGCAATAGGTGGTCTTGTGGTCTCCTTAGATGGAGAGAAGGCCTTTGACCATATCAAATGGCCTTATCTGTCCTTTACCCTGGAGCAACTTGGCTTAGGCAGCAATTTCCTTAAATCGGTGACTGTCATTTATAACCAGCAGCAATCATAACCAATGGGGTCAGATCTAAAAACTTTGAGGTTCTGAGAGGGAGCAGGAAAGGATGTCGACTGTCCCCACTATTATTTGCATTGGAGAGTGAGCCATTAGCTGAGGCAATTCAGTGTGATCCTGCAATATCTGGGCCGGTTATTGGCCAGAAATCTCACAAAATTGTTTTAACACTGATGATACTTCATTATTTATGTCTAATCTTGCTGTATCAGTTAACCACCCAATATAAAATATCACTCAATTTAGTGCTTTCTCTGGTTATAGAATATTCTTTTTCAAAATTTGAAGCTATGACTCTAGGTGGTCAGCTTCAGGTCCCTAGTTCTCTTTATAATAATTCAAACATTCATTATCCAAACCGTTTATTCATAAATAATAGTAAGTAATAATGTAATAATGTAATATAATAGGTAACAATAAGTAAATAATAATAATAACAATAATAATAAGTAGCAATACCATCCGGGAAAAAAAACACCTCAGTGAAAGTCACAGAGAAGCTGACCAAGTACAAAGACCTGGAGAGTGAAATCAACAGGATGTGGGGAATGAAGACCAAAACAGCACCAGTGGTCATCGGAGCTCTAGGACTCATGAAGAAGGGAATGGAAAAGTTCACCAACCGTATCCCAGGCAACATCAACATCTATGCAGTCCAGAAGATCGACCTACTCGGAACAGCCCACAAGTTATGACAAGTACCATCAATCAAGTGACATCTGCCCTATGGTGCCTCAGGTCCATAGTTTGGACCTGGCTCTGCAGGATGTAAAACAGGAAACATGAAAGAAATTGTAGTAATAATAATAATTACATTTATATAGTGCTTTTCTAGACACCCAACGTGCTTCACATTGAAGGGGGTAACTCATTTCAGCCACCACCAATGTGTAGCACCCACCTGGGTGATGCACGGCAGCCATTTTGCACCAGAACGCTCACCACACATCAGCTTGAGGTGGAGAGGGAGGAATCATTGAGCCAATTACGTGGGGGGGGGTGATTAGGTGGCCAGATGGAGACAGCCAGATTGGGAATTTTGCCAGGACACCGGGGAACCCCTACTCTTTGTGACAAGTGCCATGGGATCGCTAATGACAGTGAGTCAGGACCTCAGTTTAACATTTCATCCAAAGGATGGTATCTCCTATAGCACAGCGTTCACGTCACTGCACTGGGGCATTGGGATTTGATATTTGTTGTTTTTATAAGACCAGAGGGAATAGTACCCCCCACTGGCTCACCAACACCACTTCCTGCAGCAACTCGGTTTTCCTGGGGGATCTCCCATCCAAGTACTAGCCAAGCCCATACCTGCTGAGCTTCTGTCATTTGGCAGAGCCAGGGTACGTGCTGGTATGGCTGCCGGTATCCCTTTCCTTTCAGATGGTCCCCCACATGATTTATGTATTTGGGAATATTCATTATACAAGAGTTCCACCAGATATTCAAAGCCAATTTACGTCCATTATTTGATAAAAATCAAGCAGGACCTTGAGTGTTGGAACTCTTTCCTAATATCCTGGCTAGGCAGAGTTTCACTTATAAAAACGAGCATTCTCAATTGGCTGTTCTAGTCAATGACAATGATGCCCATCTTTACACATAAAATAATTTGCAAGATAAATGGATGGTTTAGCTCTTTCATTAGGCGTAAACAAATACCTCTAATTAAAATGTCCACCTTACTGCTTCTGAGTGAGGTGAGTGGTCTGGCTCTTCCAGACCTAAAAAAATACCAATTAAGTGTCCTTTTACGATGTGTGACGAAATGGGTTCATAATAAAACTTCCTCAACTTGGCTGGATATCGAAGCTTTGTTGTCCAAGTGTCCTCTCCCAAATTTACTCTAAGTAATCTGAAATCAGCCAAGAATTGTTGCAATAACCCAATAACAATTAACACAGTTAAGGCATGGAGGTGCAGTACAACGTATTGAAAGAAGATCCAGGTTAACATCCATCCATACTCCAATCATTTAATAACCCTGACTTCCTGCCAGGTGTCTTACATTCTGGTTTCAAACACTGGGTTTTGAAGGGTATCTCTTCCTTTTTCGTTTCTTTCAGATAAGAGATTATACTAAGAAAAAAAACAAAACCTTCTCTGCCCCCTTTTCTTTATTGTCAGTTCTGAGCTGTACATTGTTATGTTTTAAATTGTTGTTATCCTTTTCTGTATTTTGTTTGTTGAATGAACAATGGAAAACTCAAATGTGCATCCATCCATTATCTGAAGCGCTTATCCTGCTCCCAGGGTCGCGGGGATGCTGGAGCCTATCCCAGCAGTCATTGGGTGGCAGGCAGGGAGACACCCTGGACAGGCCTCCAGGCCATCACAGGGCCCACACACATTCATACCTAGGGACAATTTAGTACGGCTGATTCACCTGACCTACATGTCTTTGGACTGTGGAAGGAAACCGGAGCCCCCGGAGGAAACCCACGCAGACACGGAGAGAATATGCAAACTCCACACAGAGGACGACCCGGGACGACCCACCAAGGTTAGACTACCCCGGGGCTCAAACCCAGTACCTTCTTGCTGTGAGGCGACCGTGCTAACCACTGCACCAGCATGCCACAAACTCACATATTTAAAAAAAAAATCAAATGTTCAAAATATGAGTATTCAAACAAGTCAAGGCTCTGAATCGACAGGTATAAAACTTAAAAACCTGTATTGTTATGGTGACATATTTTTAAAAGATCATAGCTATTCACTGCGTCTGAGGTTGTCCAGAAAGAGTCACGTCAGCTTGCGCTACTCCACAAACCATTTGATGGCGTTATTCGAGATACCCAAACAGTCTCGTCACAAAATAATTTTTAGCATCCATGCCTTCAATGAGAGTCGTTATCATGTGATTCCTCCAAAAGCTCATGAAATTGCACACACCGGAAAATCCAAACAGACACCTCCTCTTTTGCCTTGTGCTTTGATATCAGTGTCTCTGGTCCTCCTTACGATTGTCCCAGAGAACCGATGTACTATTATAAAAACAGAATGACAGCAAAGCTATCAAATCATTGCTATACCTGTCATGGAGGGCCACACCAAGGTCATGTCTTAGGTACTTTCATGTGATTTCTTTTTGAGAACTGAATACAAGTGAAATAAAATTAATAAAAAGTATGAAACCAAGAGATGATCTTGACATTCCACAAAACCCTTTGAAAGAAAGACGTGTTGCAACTGTATTTACAGTTCTTGAAGCTGTATAAAATAACAGCAAATGTGTTTTTTTAAGAAACCACAGATTATGGGTTATGGTTGAGCTCTATGTTTCCTTAAAGGGTGGGTCTAGTGATTTTTTTTCTGCAATTGGTACTGTTTGATGGCAATTTGGGGTAAGAATAACATACTGGGTTCATGGATATATATTAGTAATATACACCTTTTAGTCCAGCCTAGTGAGCAAAATTACGTAAGAAAGGTCGGTTGGATTTCATTTAGCTGAATATTTGGATGTAGTTATGGAGAGAATAGACAACGACGCTGTCACATAAAATGCTAGCTGCTGCTAGAGTCTATATACAGCCAAGCCTAACATGACGTGATGCAAGCAAGCAAGCGATATTTAAGTGATTAATGAGGTGGCGTTTATCTGCCCTCTCAGATTGTATGTTCAGTGTGAATGCGGGTGCGGTTTCTTATCAGTCATCAGCTGACGTCACTCAGTAGCACACGTTTATCCAAAGAGGGAACTTACCAGTAAGATCCTCAGCTGTAATCTCCCATCAGAGAGAAACACCCTTTCGCACTTGGCTTCCTATGGCTTGAGGATGGAGATAGCTGTTTTATCAACGTCAACATCAGTAATTAGATAAACGGATATAGATAGAGGCGGCACAGTGGCGCAGTGGTTAGTGCAGTCGCCTCACAGCAAGAAGGTCTTGGGTTTGAGCCCCGGGGTAGTCCAACCTTGGGGGTTGTCGTCTGTGCGGAGTTTGCATGTTCTCCCCCATGTCTGTGTGGTTTCCCCCGGGTGCTCCGGTTTCCTCCCACAGTCCAAAGACATGTAGGTCAGGTGAATCGGCCGTACTACATTGTCCCTAAGTGTGTGTGTGTGGTGGCCCTGTGATGGCCTGGCGGCCTGTCCAGGGTGTCTCCCCACCTGCCGCCCAATGACTGCTGGGATAGGCTCCAGCATCCCCGTGACCCTGACAGCAGGATACGTGGTTTGGATAATGGATGGATGCCTCAAGTGAAGGAGTTCAAGTATCTCGGGGTCTTGTTCACAAGTGAGGGTAGGTTGGAGCGGGAAATTGACAGGCGGATTGGTGCAGCATCAGCAGTAATGTGGACGTTGTACTGGATCATTGTGGTGAAGAAGGAGCTGAGCCAGAAGGCAAAGCTCTCAATTTACCAGTCAATCTTCGTTCCAACCCTCACCTATGGTCATGAGCTTTAGGTAGTGACCGAAAGGGTGAGATCGCAGGTACAAGCGGCTGAAATTAGTTTCCTCCGTAGGGTGTCTGGGCTCAGCCTTAGAGATAGGGTGAGGAGCTTGGACATACGGAGGGAGCTCGGAGTAGAGCCGCTGCTCCTTCGCATCGAAAGGACCCAGCTGAGGTGGTTCGAGCATCTGATCAGAATCTCTCCTGGTCACCTTCCTTTGGAGGTTTACCGGGCACGGCCAACTGTGAGGAGACCCCGGGGTAGACCCAGAACTCGCTGGAGGGACTACATGTCCAATCTGGCCTGGGAAAGCCTTGGGATTCCCCAGGAGGAGCTGGAGGGCGTTGCTGGGTAGAGGGACGTCTGGAGTGCCCTACTTAGCTTGCTGCCACCACGACCCGACCCCGGAGAAGCGGCTGAAGATGAACGAATGAATAAATACCTGCCATATTTTGAAAGATGCAAAGCTAACAGATGTTAACACACTGGTGCATGAGCCCATATGGATGTGTGTTCTCATTTCGCTTTCCCATCAAAATGTGCATGGGAGTGTCACTTTGGACAATCCCAAACGGGGCTTCTGGAATTTCCATAAAACTGGGTAGCTATATAAAACGCGCTTATTTTAATGAATTCTTACTGAAATTTAATAAAAGGTAGATGAATTGCAATTAGGAAACACTGCTGCGTCTGTGTTAAGTAGGGTTTATCATATTCTAAGCCACTAGACCAGACCTTAAAATATTCCTCCCGCGTAGGATGAGAAGGTGCAGTCTTGGGGAAACACTCTGAACTGAAATGAACCACGTCTAAACAAATGTGAACGTACCCCTGTAGCTGCCTATCGCCCGACTTCATCCGGGAATCTCATCACCAGGCCTCTGCAGCCTTAGCTCTTTAAGATAATGTGTCACTTTGATAGGCAATATGCTTTCAATAACAGCTATCGGTTGCTAAGCAAAAATAATAACCTACTGCTCCTGCTGAGAGCCTTGATTTAAATTCTACTTATCTGGGAACTCACTGCCAGTCTGTGAGAAATAACACCGGTTTTTTTGCTCTCTCCCTAATAACAAAGAAGCCATTTCGCCGCACAAAAGGGACACTGCGGACTTTGCACTGACAGATAATGTAATGCATTTGTCTCTGGAGTGACTGTCAGTCAGTGGTATGCTCACTGGGGTCTCTAATGGAAACCCCATAAGCATTAAGAGGCGCGCTGACTTGTTGAACCGCATCGCTCCCAACGTGCTCTTTGCATTGAGCGTCGTTGGGGCATCCGCCTTGACGTCTCTCGTGCAGTGCGGAAATGCTTCCGGAACACGTTTCTACTCGTTATTTGTGACGTTGACACTTTTTTTTATTTAGATATGCAAGAAAAAAAGAAGAAGGAGGATGGATCATCTGCTTTTTTGTGTGTGTGTGTGTGTGGCTTTCATGTATTCAAGCACGAGAAAGGAAAGGGGAGAAACATTTGAATGGTATTGTACCACCACCCCCCCCCTCCAACCCATCAACGCCCCCCCCACCCCCCTTCTTTTTCTTTTTTTTTACCTCATTAAATCATTTCGTACGGAGGCTTTTTAGAAGGCCCCTGGGCGCCGTTCAAACAGAACCACTAAAGTGTGAGCAGGGGATTAGAATATAATCTCCCGTCTCCTCGCAACTTCTGTGCGGCGCTATCGCTCCCTGCTGTACGGGAAAGTTTTTTTATGTTTTGTTTCGTCCACCCCTCCACCCCCCCGCCCCCGCCCCGCCACGCCGTTGGTGGCGGGCCAAATCCATTGCGTTTCCATTTTTCCAACCTCTCCCGCTGCCCTTATCCAATTCGGGGCTTATGATTGTAATACTAAAACAGAGCAAGTTGTCAAGCCGGAGAAAGCAATGATGAATGCCCCGCTGCTCCCTCCGCTTGTTTGTTTGTTTTTGCGGTGGGTGGGGGTGGGGGGGGCGGGGCGGGGAGGTGGGAATGGGGGGAGGGGGAGGGGCGTGTACGAGGAGCGGCGGCGGCGGTGGTGGTGGTGTTGGTGTTGGTGGCACCAGGTGGGTGGTGGGTGGTGTGTGTGTGTGTGGGGGGGGGGTTTAGAATTGAATTTCACGCGCGCTTGTTGAGGCGCATTTTCTTGACCGCCGCCCCTCCGCCGCGCGCTAGCAGGCAGCGCTGATTAAATGGAATAGTTCTGTTATCTGGATGAAAAAAAGGAAAAGAAGAAAGAGAAAAGGGGGAGTAGTGGTGGCGGTGGTGGGGGGGGGGGCTAGAGAGGGAGGTATGGAGGGAGGGGGGGTGCAGGACGATAGTGGGCAAGGGAAAATAATGAGTTCTTTCATCTGGGCGTTGAGGGTGTCTGCGTCTCCCAGACTTCCCAGGGAGATGTACACAGCTTAAGGAAACATTTAATTAGAAAATGTCAAACCTGTGACTGCGCGCGGGGCGTGTGTGCGGAATAATAAGGCTTTCTGATGTGAATATGACGGCACATTTCCCCGCTGCCTGTTTGCCGAGCAGCGCAGATGGAAACCAGCAATCAAAAAAAAATTTTTTTTTTAATTTTTTTTTTTTTGGTGGGTGGGGGTGGGGGAGTAATTAACCGACTTCCTTGTCTCCTATAGCTGCAGAAAGCCGGCGTGGAGGCTGGTGACGCTTCTCTAGCGGGGGAGCATAACGGAGTTCACGTCTTATCGTGGAAAGAGCGGGTCGCGGTGCTTCCTCTGCCCTGCCCCCCTCCTCCCCCCCCACCCCCACCCCCACTGCACGTTTGCGTAGCGGAGAAGTTTGAAGAAAATGAACGGAACTAGCCATTAGCCACGACGCCATTAATCACCATGACTCGCGGAACACCAGCCTTTGCGGCTTCTGCTCAAGAAGGGGGTGGGGGGGGGGGGAAGAGGCACTTATCTGCCCCGGAGAAGAAAACAAGTCATTACCATGAAACCATCGCCACGACTCCATTCATCCTTAACCACTCCTCCGTCTCCGATCACGTCGCATCGATGGGCCAAGAGCCCTGGCGTGCTGACATTTGAGGGGCAAGAGCGTGAGATTCGTCACGTTTTAGGGGGCATGAAGGCCCCACGTGACGTGAGCCCGGAGGGGAGTAGGGGGGCGTTATAAAACCCAGCGCACCTCTTCCGGTGCGGGAAATAAACATGATGCTGTGATAACATTACTCATGGCACTGAGCCCTCTCTCATCCCTAAAAATCAAAGGGGAGCTCAACGCTGATTTGCATATCCCTACCTAATTTCTGGATTCCATTAAAGAATAACAATTACTTTGAATTTAACGCCGTTATTTATTCTGAAGGTGGATAACAACGTAGCATAAAGTAAAAGTTTTTCTATTCCGAAAATAAAGTGCTGGGTGCTGAGGCGCGGCGCATGGCCAGTTGCGCGCGCGCTCGCACGCGCGCGCGTTATGCAACCACCCTAATCAAGCAGGTATGTGATGCTTCACTAATCAGTCATCTGACGTCTCAGTTCAATAGAGGATGGGGATCGGCAGTTGCAGGGCCTCCTTAATTGGTCCGTAAGATTGAACGTCTGGTCTGTAAGGCTGATGGATCAAGCAGGCTAAAAATAAGAGTCAGCTAACTAAATGTCTGCTTAACTAACCTGAGTTAAGTCCAGCTAGCGGAGGTGGCAGCAGTGACAAGAAGTAAGAAGTGTCATTTTTCTTGCTTTTGAATGTTGAAGTGCTGCTGGGGCCATTCTGGAACATTCTGGACTTGTGTGTAGACGGAGCTTGCTTAAAATGATTAAATTAATGGTTTTATGTTTTTGAAAGAGATGTCATTTAAAAAAAAAAGGAAAGATAAATCTACATAAATAATGGGAGAGATGTGTATTACATTTAAGAACGGCGTCCGGGTGGCGTAGCGGTCTATTCCGTTGCCTACCAACACGGGGGTCGCTGGTTCGAATCCCCGTGTCACCTAAGGCTTGGTCGGGCGTCTCTACAGACACAATTGGCCGTGTCTGCGGGTGGGAAGCCGGATGTGGGTATGCGTCCTGGTCGTTGCACTAGCGCCTCCTCTGGTCAGTCGAGGCCCGCCGGTGTGGTGGTACCGGTGAGGCTCCGGCTGCCGTGCTGGTCCAAGAGTCTCCCCCGGTGGTTGCTCAGCAGGGTGGATAAATGCTCCGCAATCAGGGCAGTTCGCCTCAGGTGTGTCCTCCTCCCCCACTGATGCTAACCAGCCCCAGCCCCGCTGATGCTAACCAGCCCTAGCCCCACTGATGCTAACCAGCCCCAGCCCCACTGATGCTAACCAGCCCCAGCCCCACTGCTACCTCTACTTTCCAAATCTACTTCCTCTTCTAGCCTTCCCCGTCCTGCTTTAATGAGGCCTGTCATTACACAGCACCGAAGCGTTAGCCTTTTAAAACATGTGGATGGATGTCTTGTCTACTCAGTTGTTATCAAAATGGAGAAGTATCTGAGACCAGCAGAGCTACAGATCCTGAGCCTGCCATGGCTATGGGCAATAAACCAAAGCAGAGGAAATACAATGAAGCGTACGTCAAACTGGCATTTACATGGACAGTGTCTACCAACACCACATGACTGCAATGTATCATTGCAAAGAGGTGCTAGCTAATGTTAGCCCGAGACCTGCAAAATTTTGCAGATATCCGGGAAGCATTAAAGCACTGACAAGTCTTCTTCTTCCTTTTTTGGGCTGCTCCCATTAGGGGTCGCCATAGCACATATGTTTCCATCTCTTCCTGTCCTCTGCATCTTCCTCTGTCACACCAGCCACCTGCACGTCCTCCCTCACCACATCCATAAACCTCCTCTTTGGCCTTCCTCTTTTCCTCTTCCCTGACAGCTCCATATTCAGCATGCTTCTCCCAATATACCCAGCATCTCTCCTCCACACATGTCCAAACCATCTCAATCTTGCCTCTCTTGCTTTGTCTCCAACCCGTCCAATCTGAGCTGTCCCTCCAATATACTCTTTCCTAATCCTGTCCTTCTTCGTCACTCCCAATGACTCTGCCAACTCTGCCACCTCCAGCTCCGCCTCCTGTCTTTTCGTCAGTGCCACTGTCTCCAAACCATCTAACATAGCTGGTCTCACAACCATCTTGTAAGCCTTCCCTTTAACTCCTCTGTTGCAAATCACTCCTGACACTCTTCTTCACCTCTCTTCTGCACTCCCCGTTACTTTGAACAGTTGACCCCAAGTATTTAAACTCCTCTGCCTTCATCACCTCTACTCCTTGCACCCTCACCATTCCACTGTCCTCCCTCTCATTCATGCATATGTATTCTGTCTTGCTCCTATTGACTTTCATTCCTCTTCTCTCCAGTGCATACCTCCACCTCTCCAGGCTCTCCTCCACCTGCGCCCTACTCTCGCTACAGATCACAATGTCATCAACAAACATCATAGTCCACAGAGACTCCTGCCTGATCTCGTCCATCAACCTGTCCATCACCACTGCAAACAAGAAAGGGCTCAGAGCCGATCCTTGATGTAATCCCACCTCCACCTTGAACCCATCTGTCATTCCAACCACACACCTCACCACTATCACACTTCCCTCATACATATCCTGCACCACTCCTACATACTTCTCTGCAACTCCCGACTTCCTCATACAATACCACACCTCCTCTCTCGGCACCCTGTCGTATACTTTCTCTAAATCCACAAAGACACAATGTAACTCCTTCTGACCTTCTCTATACTTCTCCATCAACATTCTCAAAGCAAACATCACATCTGTGGTGCTCTTCCCTGGCATGAAACCATACTGCTGCTCGCTAATCATCACCTCTCCTCTTAACCTAGCTGCTATTACTCTTTCCCATATCTTCATGCTGTGGCTGGTCAACTTTATACCTCTGTAGTTCCTGCAGTTCTGCACATCGCCCTTATTCTGGAAAACCACCGACAAAAGTATGTGCCAACAATTTGTCGCTATTCTTTCTGAGAACGGGGACAGGCTTTTTGCTTTTAATTTAAGTTGGACGCTCTCAGACGTGTCCGTCTTGAGCAGCCCGTCGGTTGGACATTTCTGTGCTTCTGTTGAGTGGTGCCGAATCCAACCACTCGATGTTGTGCTGTCTGTTTTTGGGGGGTGGGCGTATTGTCAGAGTTCTCTGAAGTTGTCTTAGACTTTGAAACCCCCTGCCACATCGGTCTTGAATATTGAGGACCTGCTAAGTGACATCACAGTATTGTCAAGACAGGATTGGCTTGAGGAAACATTATTGTGGCATCATTTTTATGCCAGTGCGAATTCCCCGTAGGAATATTGAATACTGGTATCACTGACCTTCACCACTTAGGTGGTTATTGGTTTTCCTGATAACACGTGAGAAAACTATCCTCTGCCATCATTGTGTGTAATGATAAGATTCCTGAAGTTTCGAAATACATCTGCTTGTGTGAGACTGCAACTTACCCAAGGTTGTGTTGTCAGTGGATACCAGCAGACAACATCACGTGGCTGGCCAGTGACACTTACAGGTTAACGCTGTCTTTGTTTGGTGATTCGCATGCGAGAGAAGTTGTCCCAAATGTTAATCAATAAAACGTCCCTGCGAAGCTTTAGCAGCCCTGTATTGACCAAGTTGTGTTAATACCACGGTGTTAGTGCTCGGATACTTCGCCCCATGGAGAAAACCGCCCACCACTCCAAGCCTATTACCAAAAAACTCCTTAAAGGTACCAAAATTTGCTCTTTATTTTGTACTGCAAATAATTGTCATATCCATTATTTCAGGAGTAGAAGTTTTTTTAAGCCGCGAAACTTGGCCCTCCTCCCTGGCGTTGAGGCTGCAGTATGGGGGGGGGGCGTTTACCTGCCAGATCCTGCGAGGAGTTCAAGTTGGCCGCACGGGTGAAAGCAGTTCCCCCTCATCTGCCGTCTTAATCCTTCTTTAAACAAGCATAGATCACAATTTAATGGGGGCTGTTTCCTCTCTGCCTCAAACCTGTTCTCATCCACTTGGTCACGGGGCCTTAATGAAGAGCTCTGTCCTTCTCAGGTGTCCTCCCTCAGTTTGTTTTGGCCCGCCCCAAACCCACGCTCTAAGAGCTGGAAGGCCTTTTCTGAACCTTTAAGGGTTCCTCATAGATGCCACAGTGGAGCGCCAGAAACACTGTTAAACTGATGATGGGGGGGGGGTCTGCGCAAGGGTATACGGAAGAATAAATCAGATTTAAAGGAGGAGTCCTTTATTTATTTTACAACCTGGGCCTTATTTTCATAGTTTTTGCCATCATGCATAGCAGTTGTGACACCATTTTATCCACTGGGATGACTGTGGAGGTTTTGGACATGGGATCACCACTGGACCACTGGGCCTGATTTTTTTACGAGGCAACTGAACACAAGCCTGACACCTGTCCTTTCAACAACAACAACAACAACAATAAAAAAAAACAACATAGCGCCTGAGTTAGACTGTAGGACATGATTTCCTATTTATGATAACGGAAAATTACGCTCAGTTGTTGCTGGTCGGGTGGTTAGTCGATGAATACCACTACCTGCAGTCATTCATGTAGGATGATCCAGACAGGAGCTCAGCAGTGGCACTGACCATGGTTGATGATATTGAACATTTCAGGTAAACTTCTGGAGTCTCCATTTTTTTTTCATTTTCAAAAGCGTGGTTTAGATAATTGAGTAATATTAGACTTGTTGAAAGGGACTCTAGGTCTGATTTTTTTTGTAAGAACGTATAGTTTTGGGCATCTGGGTGCCATGGCGGCCTGTTCTGTTGCCTACCAACATGGGGATCGCCAGTTCGAATCCCCGTGTTACTCTGGCTTAGCCGGGCGTCCCTACAGACACAACTGGCCGTGTCTGCGGGTGGGAAGCCGGATGTGGGTACGTGTCCTGGTCGCTGCACTAGCGCCTCCTCTGGTCAGCCGGGGCGCCTGTTCGGGGGGGAGGGGGAGGAGGAACTGGGGGGAATAGCGGGATCCTCCCACGTGGTACGTCCCCCCCTGGTGAAACTCCTCACTGTCAGGTGAAAAGAAGCGGCTGGCGACTCCACATGTATCGGAGGAGGCATGTGGTAGTCTGCAGCCCTCCCCGGATGGGAGAGGGGGGTGGAGCAGCCGGGGAGAACTGGGGAGAAAAAGAGGGAACCCCCCCTCCCAAAAACCCCCCCCCAAAAACTAATAGTTTGCACAAACAGGCCTGCACACTGTGTCGGGGCACGGGTTAGCGCATTCTGGGTGAGCGCACGCCCTGGATTACGGTGCAGGGGTTGTAGCATCACTCCCTTTGTATCTGCAGATGTGCGAAATGTGTGAACGTGTAAAAAGTTTCAGTGAACCGCTTCCATTCGGATATGTAAATGTTGAAAAAGCTGGTGGAACCGCACCCTTGCTCGCCCCCGTCGCTCGCTGCACTACCGTGCTGCTTGGCATTCAGAGGCTTTGCCGCAACAGATAAGCAGCATGTGTGTAGTGTGTGAGTCTGTGTGTGTGTGTGTGTGTGTGTCTAGCATGTTTTTTGCAACAGTGTGATAACTCGTTCAATTCCTCCTCCGTGCTAGTCTGTCCAACGAAACTTTATTTTCATTTATTTATTTTTGTACAGCGAGCAGCACCCAGCAGCGCCACGGCAGAAAAGGCTGCAAGTCAGAACCGAAGGGTTAACAGTTCATCTTTAAATGTCGACACCCACTCCCACCCCCATCTCTTCCGGGGGGGGGGGGACCCCAAGACTTCCAACCCGATTCGAACCCTGGTCGGAAGGAGCCGCTCAGGGATGGTTGTCTCCGTTCAGAAATACCGGGTAGCATTTCAACCAAGACAGGACCCTCTGAGGTTCCTCCCCTCAACTCCCCTCAGATCTCTGAAGAACCCCCCCCCACACACACACACACACACACCCAAACACGAACCCCCAACCCAGACCCTCAGCCAAAGCAACCTGTGGTGTCTAAAGTGTAATTCTGCGACACACGGCTCGCTAAGACCAAGTTAAACAAGACCGGACACTGAGGGGTTATTTACTGCCCAGAAAAGCCGGCAAGCCAGCGTGAGTGGAAGAGGGAGAGGGATGGAAGGCGGAGTGGTGGAGTGAAAGGGGGGGTGGTGAGGGGGTGGGGGGGGGGGCAGCTGCAGGCTTGGCTTTATGAGAGGCTGTAGTTTGTTATCAGAAGAGGATCCAGTATCGCACAAATCAAACCAGGGAGCTGCAGAGGACCCATTTACTGAGGGCACACGTATGGCGCACAAACAAACGCAAGAGTGTGTGTGTCTGTGTGAGCAGGCACAGGCATCGGGCATGTTTGAGTGTGTTTTATCTGTGTTGAGAGTATGTGAAGTTATTATGAGCAGTGTATGTGTGTAGTATATATGTGTGTGTGTGGGGGGGGGGTTGGGTGTGTGCATGTGTAAGAACCGGTGGTCTGTATGGTGCAACTTAAAAGATAAATAAAATACAAACAGTAAGCTACAGCTAAAGATGCAGACACAAAGGGGCACGCACACACACACACACACACACACACACACACACACACACACACACACACACACACACACACTGCTCATAATAATTTTGCATATTCTCAATGCATCTTGGAAAAACACACACAAACATGCTTGTGTGCTCTCTCTCTCTCTCTCTCTCTCTCACACACACACACACACACACACACACACACACACAGACAGACACACACGCACAATCCAGAAAAACCTCTCCCATACAGACAATTTCTCATTCACCCACTCTGCCTCAAACAATTTTGTGGCAAAAAAACAGTCCCTGTTCGGTAGCTGATAGTGGGTGAATCAAGCCTTCCAACAGCCTGAAGAGGAAAAAGTTCAACTGGGTTTACAGGATTAGTCCCTCCTCCCTCTCTCTCTCTCTCTCTCTCTCTCTCTCTCCCTCTCCCTCTGTCTAGTGTTGTGTCCTTAACTCATGGTACAACTGGTGGATGAGACACTACAGTGGGGGAAAGGGCGGCAGACCGGCTGGAAGAAACAGAGAGGCTGAATACAGCCAGTAGGTCCGGCATGATCCATCACCGATAGGAGGGTGCTCTTACAGGTGTAAGCTGGAAACTAACGGGTGGCTATCATCAAGGACACAGTGTCCGGTAACAGTGTGAAGCGAGCTTGACCCAAGGACTGACCACTGATCCTAAACCGCTCCGGCCTTTCTGTGAAGAAAGTACATCTATAGGAGGAGGCACCGCATGCGTTTGTCTTGGAGAGATTTCTGAACGACCAATGCCAACTCAAATATACCAATATTTCAATAAAATCTACATAAATAAATACAAATTATTAATAAATATCACTAAAAAATAAATAATATAACAAAATAAATAAATAATAAATACCAGTAAATAATATAAAAATAAATGAAAATAATAAATCAATATAAATCAATAAATAATAAATACTAATATATCATAAAATTAAAAATAATAATAAATATAAATAAATGAATATAATATAATAAAATTATAATAAATATTAATAAATAAGAAATAAAATAAATAATGAAATATAAATAAAACAATAAAATAAATATTACAAAATGTCAATTAAATAAAATATCAATAAAATATACAATATCAAATATAAAAATACTCACAAAATGCCAAGTGTAACCTGAAAAGCAGTTTTGACAAGCTATGGCAACTTCTACTTTTCAGTTTCAATTTCGTATTTTCAGCAACATATGATTTTTCCTTCAGCTGAGGTGGTCTAATGAATTCTTAATAAAATTTCTGACCAAAAATTTTGTATTCACTCCAAAACAATATGTAAGACAAATGGAAGAGTGCTACACACACACACACACACACACACACACACACACACACACACACACACACACACAGACACACACACACACACACACACACACACACACACACACACACACACATTTGCATTTGTTTTTGTGCCATACGTGTGCCCTCAGTAAATTTATCCCTCTGGAGCTCCCTGGTTTGATTTGTGTGGTACTGGATCCTCTTCTGTTAACAAACTACAGCCTCTCATAAAGCGAACGACACCTGAGTTAAATTTAAATCTCAGGAAATAACACATTTCACTGACCACATTAACTCTGTGGACAACCACATCAAGTTCACCAGGGAGGATGTGGAAGATGACAGGGTAGCCTTCTTACACTGTGAAGTTGCAATTGGTGATGGGGGACATTTGATTGTTGATGTTTACCATAAACCAACACATGCTGATCAGTACTTAAGGTTTGACTCTCATCATCCACTGGAGCACAAACTAGGAGTCATCAGGATGCTGTACCACCGAGCTGACAACGTCCCCACCGACACAGCTGCTGGGGTAGGGGAGAAATCCCACATTAAACAGGCCCTGGTTAAGTGTGGTTATCCTAACTGGGTGTTTGTCAAAGCCAGGAAGACTCCCAGACAGTGCACCAGCCAACTGAAGAAAGGACAACAGCTGCCTAAGCGTAAACCAGTGGTGATTGCGTATGTGGTGGGAGCGTCAGAAAACCTGAGATGCGTATTTTCCAAACACCGCGTCTAAGTTGCTTACAAACCCAAAAACACACTGCGCCAGAAGTTGGTCCACCCCAAGGATCGGGTCCCTCGGCACAAACAGAGCAATATAGTGTACCCTGTTAAGTGCCAGGAGGATTGTCGTGACCTTTACATTGGGGAATCTAAACAGACGCTGGCCAAGAGGATGACACAACACAAGAGAGCTAACGTGTCAGGTCAGGACTCCACAGTCTACACCATCTACAGACCAGTGGCCACTCTTTTAGGGATGAGGGTGTGCACATCCTTGATAGGAAGGAACACTGGTTTGAACGCAGAGTCAAAGAGGCCATCTATGTGAAGTGGGAACGACTATCCCTGAACCGGGGGGGGGGGGCTAAGTGTACATCTGTCACCATCTGTGATTACAACTATTCCCACATCTTCTGTGAATAGTACACGTGGCCATCGAAACTCTTGTTAATGGTCACACCCATATTTGCATATGAAACTGGTCGTTGGTTTCGGTCGTTATGTCACTGTATTGTTTATAAGGGTGGGGACACCTGCAGTCAGTTTAGACTGAAGAGGTCACTTAGATGAGTGATGAAACGTTTCTGTCAATAAACGTTGTATCCAGATGAACTGATTCAACCTCCTGACACAGCTTTCATGTTTAAAACAAACCAGTCACCGAGGGGTGTCACACTTTCACTGTCTGGCGAGGCTGCAAAGCCAGAACTCGTCACAAGTTCCACTCAAAAAGTCGATACAAGAAAAAAAAAATCTAACCCTCACCCAAACTTTAACCTTACCCACCACGGGGGACCTTACCGTAAGCCATACCTGCAGAAACGAAAAACAATTTCTCTGTACTCACAGACAATGGGTGGCCAGACCACAATAAGCAGAGTCCATCATGTTGTGCAGAGACAGGGAGAGAGGGAGAGGGGGGAGAGAGAGAGAGAGCTTCAGCAGGTAACACAAGGCAAGGCAGCCTTATTTATTGAGCTCATTTCATACACATGTACAATTCAATGTGCTTTACATAAAAATAGGTTATAATAACGAGATTAAAAGAGGAAAGAATTAAAACAAAATAAAATAAATAAAACGATGTGGCAATGAACCTGGCAGCAGAAAACAAAAGTAACTGAATAAAAGATAAAGTTGCTCAGAGGATGAAAATAACAGAAAATATTGTTGCTACACCTCACAGTTGAGACAGGTGCGCCTTTGTTGTGGCTACTCTAAGTGAAGCAAGTCAGTGTTCATAAGCCCTGCAACACAAGAAAGTTTTGAGCTTGGATTTAAAAGCTGCAACATTTGGGGCATATCTAAGTGTTTCTGGGAGTTTGTTCCAGGTGTAGGGAGCAAAATATTTGAATGATGCTTCCTGGTGTTTTATCTTAGGTCTATAAACAGTTAGTAGTCCCTTTCCAGGCGACCTAAGGGTTCTTGATGGTTCATACGGAATAAGGAGATCTAGCAGATATTTTGGCCCCAAGCCATTCAGGTTTTTATAGACCAATAAAATTATTTTAAATTCAACTCTCCGGCACAGTGGAAGCCAATGCGAAGATCTGAGAACTGGTGTGATGTGGTCGTATTTTTTAGCTTTGGTGAGTACCCTTACAGCTGCATTTTGAACATGCTGCAGTTATCTGAGAATTTAAAAAAAAATTTTTTTTAGAAAGGCTGGTATAAAGCCTGTTACAGTAATCTATCCTAATCTAATCTATCCTGAAAGCATGGATACGCTTTTCCAGGTCTGGTTTGGACAGTAGGCCTCTAATCCTTACTATATTTTCCTGATGGTAATATGCTGACTTGGTTAATGGGTTAACCTGGTTTTCAAACTGTAGATCAGGATCAGACTCAGAATCAGCTTTATTGGCCAAGGGTGCCAATGCACACGAGGAATCTGACTGCAGTTCACAGCAGCTTCTGGCACTTGCAGACTCACAAAAAAAGAAATAAAAAAAGAAGAAAACAAACAACAACAAAAAAAGAAGGGGAAAAAAGACAGAAGTAGTAAATGGAATAACAACAGGACATTGGAGCCAAGCTTGTATGCATAACAGGCATGTCGCTACTATACAGAGTTTAATTATGGTTGACTAAGCAATGAACTATTTTGCCCATATATTATACATTATTGCTTACATACTAGTATATTGCCCATACACTATACTATATTCCATACCATGAATCCACAACTCATCATGCCCATACAATACTATATACTCTCGCTATATTACACTATCTTATGTACCAGAAGTACACACTACATGTTCCCCTACCATCCACCCAACAACTACATACTATATTATTATCATATTATATACCTACGTTATAACCACAACAATAACAGCAATAATTGCAACTAGTATACAGCAGCTGAATATGTACTTATAATTAGACATTTGTATTGCATAAACATTGTATTGCACATCTGGTTTAAAGAGGTAGTGCACATCATAGATATGTAGGTGAGACATCTTGACCAAAAGGGGCTCTATACAAAGGATCATATCTACATAGTAAGTGTCCGTTATTGCACTCTGCTCTTAAGTGTTCATGAGAGAGATGGCCTGTTGGAAGAAACTGTTCCCATGTCTGGAGGTTTTGGTGCATATTGCTCTGTGGAACGTCCCAGAGGGTAGAAGTTCAAACAGACTGTGACCTGGGTGTGTGTATGTGTGTGTTGGGGGCGGGGAGGGGGGTCTGTGCTGATTCTGCCCACCTGTTTCTGAGCTCTAGAGGTCTACAAGGGTGGACAGGGGAGCGCTGATGATTTTTTTTCTGCTGTCCTTACTGTTCACTGCAGTCTGTTCCGATCCTGTTTTGTTGATGCTCCAAACCAGACTGTGGTGGATGTGCACAGGACAGATTCAATGACTGCGGTGTAGAACTGGCTTGACAGCTCCTGTGGCAGATCAAATTTCCACAATTGCTGTAGAAAGAACATCCTCTGCTGGACCTTTTTGAGAATGGCGTTAATGTTGGTCCACCATTTCAGGTCTTTGGAAATGGTAGTTCACAGAAGCACAAAAAAAAAAGGTAGTTCACAGAAAGGTCTCGATGGTGGACACAGGGCCGTTGGATATTGTGAGGGGGAGCAGTGCTGAGGGGTGTTTCCTAAAGTCCACTGTCATCTCCACAGTCATGGGCATGTTCATCTCCAACTTGTTCTGAATACACCACAGCATCAGCCGCTCAATCTTCCACTGATATGCAGACTCATCGCCATCCTCAATGAGTCTGATGACCGTAGTGCCATCTGCAAACTTCTGTAGTTTAACAGCTGGGTCCTTGGAAGTGCAGTCATTGGTGTAGAGGGAGAAGAGCAGTGGGGAAAGGACACATCCCTTGGGGGCACCAGTGCTGACTGTCTGTATACCAGAAGTGACTTCCCCCAGCCTCATATGTTGTTTTCTTCCTGTCAGGAAGCTGGTGATCCACTGAAAGATGGTGGGGGATACAGTGAGCTGGGAGAGTTTGGAGGACAAGATTTCTGGGAAGATGGTGTTGAACGCCGAGCCGAAGTCCACAAACAGGATCGTTGCATATGTTGCTGGGCAGTCAAGATGTTGCAGGATGTAGTGCAGTCCCATGTTGACTGCATGATCCACCTGACCTGTTTGCCTGATACAGGGGATCCAGCAGGTATCCTGTGACATTCTTCAGGTGGGCCAAAACCAGTCGTTCAAAGGTCTTCCTTACCAGAGACGTCAGAGTGACAGGCCTGTAGTCATTCATTCCAGTGATGGAGGGTTTCGTTGGGACCGGGATGATGGAGGAGCATTTGAAGTAGGAGGGGCTTCACACAGCTCCAGGGATCTGTTGAAGATCTGCGTGAAGATTGGAGCCAGTTGGTCAGCACAGGCTTTAAGACAGGATGGGGAGACACCATCTGGACTCGGTGCTTTTCTGGTTTCCTGTCTCTGGAAAAGCCAGCTCACATCCTCCACATGTATCTTGAGTGCAGCCTGAGTATCGGGGGGGGGGGGTTACCAGAAAAGTGTGATGGGGGGTGTTGTCGTTGGGCTGGAGTGAGTGGGGTGTGTGAATTTGTCTCTCTCAAACCTGCAATAGAAGACATTCAGGTCATCAGCCAGGTCTTTGTTTGCTTTGTTTGGATGGGTGTAGACTGCAGAGTCCTGGCCTGACACGTTAGCTCTTCTGTGTTGTACCATCCTCTCGGTCAGCGTCTGTCTGGTTTCCCTGATACACGAGTTACGGCAATCCTCCTGACACTTAACAGCGTACACTGTATTGCTCTGTTTGTGCCAGGGTACCCGATCCTTGGGGTGGACCAATTTCTGGTACAGCATGTTTTGGGGTTTGAAAGCAACTGAGACATGATGTTTGGAAATATGCATCTCAACTGTTCTGAAACTCCTGCCAATGACCAGCATCTCGGTTTTATCCGAATTTAAAAACAGAAAGTTAAGTGACATCCAGTTTTTCACAGTAGCAAAGCAGGCCTCTAAGTTAGTCATTTGAGTATGGTCATCAGCCCTTATAGGCACATACAGCGGAGTATCATCAGCATAGCAATGAAATGTATTCCATAACTGCGTATAATTTGGCCAAGAGGTGTAACGTAAAGAGAAAAAAGTAGAGGGCCAAGAACTGAGCCCTGAGGCACACAATATTTAATGTCAGAAAATTTTGACATAATATTACTATAGCAGACACAATGTGTTCTTCCAGATAAGTAGGACTTAATCCAAGAGATAGCTAAGCCAGAGACGCCAAAATTACAATTTAATCTATCTAATAGTATACAGTCATCAGTGGTGTCAACGGCTGCACTGAGGTCCAGTAGTAGAAGCACAGAAGTGGAATCAGAGTCCATAGCTAGTAAAAGATCGTTCACCAGTCTGGTCAGAGCAGTTTCAGTGGAGTAACAGGGCCTGAAAGCCAACTGAAAAGGTTCATATAGATGGTTTTCTTTTATATGGGTCGAAAGTTGTTGATACACAACTCTCTCTAGTACTTTAGAAAAGAATGGAAGATTAAAGACTGGTCGATAGTTATCAAGAGACCGTGGATCGAGGTGTATTTTTTTAAAGTAGAGGTTTAACCGCAGCTGTCTTAAAACTGCTGGGAACAATGCCAGTAGTAAGTGATAAATTAACAATGTCTAGCATTGTAGGTCCAAGAAAAGGCCAGGGGTCTTTAAAAAGTTTTGCTGGTAAGGGGTCAAGTAGGCAAGCAGTTAGTTTAGAAGCTGACATGAACTTAGTCAAAATATCAAGAGAGATAGTCTCAAAAGCTGTAATAACTGGGACTGTAAGTGAATCATTGTATAGATATGAATTTGGTAAGACAGGATCTGCAGGAGTAGCTGAAGTTGAAGAACTAATTTTGTTTAAGATCTCATCAACCTTATTGCAGAAAAAAAATCTAGAAATTCAGGGGCTGTGAATGGTGAGCAGCTAATAGACGATTACCAGAGTCAGAGTTAAGACAAATGTCATTAACCACCTTAACTGGGACTGTCAGTGAATCATTGTATAGATATGAATTTGGTAAGACAGGATCTGCAGGAGTAGCTGGAGTTGAGGAACTAGTTTTGTTTAAGATCTCATCAACCTTATTGCAGAAAAAAATCTAGAAATTTAGGGGCTGTGAATGGTGAGCAGCTAATAGACAATTACCAGAGTCAAGACAAATGTCATTAACCACCTTAATTAGCACCATCTCAGTACTGTGGTTGGAATGAAATCCAGATTGGAAGACGTCAAAGCAATCATTAATCTAGTATAGTATAGCAGTTCAGTATAGATTATTTTATCTTTATTTCTATTTGTTTCTGTTTCTATTTTCTTATCTTGCATCTTGTTAGTTTTTAGTTATTAGAGCGTGTAATAGAACCCAATTTCCCCTCGAGGATAAATAAAGTATTCTGATTCTGATTCATCTCTAGCAGGAGTCTGATGAATAGTGACTATATCAAAGAACACAGATAAATGATCAGAAAGAGCTACCTCAACTACAGATACACTAGAAATATCAAAGCCCTTGGTAATAACAAAATCCAGAGTATGCCCTCGATTATTTTTTTTAATTTTGATTTTGAGATACTTTATTGATCCCTATGGGGAAATTATGCGCTGCATTTAACCCATCGTACCTGTTAACTCCTGACTATGAGTTGGTCCTTGCACATTCTGTGATAAACCACAAATTTCCCGTATGATAATGAGTTCTTTTGCATCGTTGTCCAGTTTGTTTTTTTTAATCAATGTGGACATTAAAGTCTCCAGTAATAATTAAACGATCATATTCAGCCAAAGTGAAAGAAAGTAGCTCATCAAGAAATTGCTGTAGTATTTTGGTGGCCTGTAAACTGTTTAAAATAAAATCTGTTGAGAATGTTTTAGGCTCGGCGTTTTCGGTTTTTATTTTTCAAAGCCATCCAGCATGCCGAATTTCGCCACAAGAGGACACTGTTAGATAACCTCACACGAAAAGGAACAACTTTTGAATCCGTGGGAAACATAAAATCCGGGTATTTTTCGGTGAACATCGGTGAAAACAGAAAACGCTGAGCGTTGAGAATGCTTTAGAAGGAATGAAAGGTATTCAAAGATGGCAAACTCTCAGAAAAGTACCTGCTTGCACTGAAATACATCTCTAAACAGAGCAGCTACTCCACAACCTTCTGTTTTTGTTTTTTTTTGCCATCAAGCCTGACACTGAAAGTCCTAAAGTTAGGGGGCTAGTCTTGATCAGAATAGCAGCACAATTTTTATTATCGACTCAGGTCTCAGTTAAGAACATGAAATCAAGATTATGTGATGTGATACTCATTGATTATAAACAGGGGCGTCAATTCATCAGAAGCCGAGGTATGGCAAGTCAGATGACGTCTCATCTGACATCACGACAGGTCTCAAATTCTCATTCCATCGCAACCATGTGGCTCTGTGCCGGTAGTTAGCTAAAACCATTTATTTCATTTATACAATCGCGTCACCCTAATACAGTCAGAGCCTTGACTGATTCAGTCTGAAAATCTTAACTTAGTCAGTGGTTGTGCTAGCTAACGTTACCTCAATCATCACAAATGCTATATAGCCATCTGGTAGACGAAGTTAATGCAAGCTAATGGTAGCGGGCCTTATTTTAAAGGTAAGTTAGCTAGCCGGTAACGTTAGCTAGCTAGTGGTGTGGTCCTCAGCAACCCCGAACGAGCCCAAAACTGTTTTAAAAAAGTAAGATAATTACCCTCCCTCCCTAAAGCTTCGCCCTTGATAACACCTAAATGTGTAATACGTTTATAATATCTTACTTTTAATGGGACGAAAATGGAAGTTAAGGCTACTATGCTAAGCACAAGTCCCCTTGATTTAAAGCTAACGTTAGCTTACCTTTGCTGTCAGGACTGTGTTGTCGCAGTGATCCGGTCGAAATATAAACAATTCCTGCACCCAGCCGTCGGCGAAATGTCCGTGGGCCTCAAGGGATTTGTAATTTCGGCAATGTTCACAGGTATAAGCACTTATACCGTAAACAAGATAGTTGGTGATACCAAGGTACGAGGTTGGAGGCAGCATTGCGGGGTCAGCATTCCACCGTTTCGCGGGCAGGTCGTGTGGATCAATGTTGTTAATTGACGACAATTTCTCCAAATAACGGTCCCTGGCATCCTTGCTAAGTTTATCTCGGTATGGTATCCTCGCTGCTTTTTATGCTTCTCCATGGCTACTTTAAAAGTGATTTTATTTGCTGCCACCTGTCTCCGTGTTATCTATTTCTACACCACTGGTAATACCAGGAAAATGGCGGCTGGGTGACGTCACCATCAACGAACATACGTAACTGTCAAAGACAGATTGAGTCAGTGACGACCGAAAGACAAGAGTCGAGCCGAGTGAGGCGCCGATTCACTCGATTTTATTCTACTTCGTGCAATAAATGCGGATCTGACCCTTTAGTCGAGCGGTTAGCAATGTCTCCTGCGGTGCGGGCGATACGGGTTCGCTTCCCAGCCGCGGCAGTTCCTGTGGTTGCGTTGTCCCCCGAATTCGCTGCAATATTATTTCACACTAACCGGACAGCCAAGGCCATACCTTGCCATACCCAATTGACGCCCCTGATTATAAATTATTTATTCCCTAGTGTTCTTAAGTAATGCTGGTTTGGTAGTTTTAGAGACAGGTTTCTGAGTAGGTTTGGATGTAGTACTGACACGAATAAGACTGCTTGAACGTAAACTGGTAGTAAGATGTCTAAGTTGCATTTGGCCATGCAGCTGACTATTTAAAATGACTGGCTTGTGTGACACAGCATGTTTTGCTTGCTGTCAGATGGGGGATACACTATGTTGTCTGTGCTGAGACCTTATTGGAGATGATATCAATTCTTGCTTGCAGCCTTTGAGAGCCTCTTTGTCTTGGAAGTAAGCGATAGACTGGGGTTGTTGGGAGGCGCTGTTCTGTCCCTCATGTGCTTCTGAGAAACGGCATTGCAAGACTGTGCTCGTGAGCGGTCACACAAAGACAACTTTTCCTGGCCTTCGGTTGGACACAACAGAGTACCAGAAGATGAAGATGATGCCCGTCTGCAATCTCAGTTTTTGTCCATGACACTTGTCCTCATTTTGTCTTCTGACCTTGGCTTACAGATAGCGAGATTCTGAAGCTCACATCTTATGTTTGCACCAAGCAGCTGGGAACCACACCAGTTTGAATGGACCCCATTTGATTTAAAGCTGTTAGGGTTTGTGGAAGACCCCAAGCGCACGACACCAGGCAGAGATAGAGTTCGCCGAAACTGGCGTACTTTATTAATAGTTCATGAAAAGGTCAACACGGAAGGACAAGGAGTAACTTAGGAAACAGGAAGCCCAAAATTAACCGAAATGTCCCTTTAAGGTCCAACGAGAAAACATGCACGGCAACGAAAAGAGCCCAGTAATCCACTTTGCGGGTAGTCCCCAACAAACAGAGAAAGTACAAGAGAACTCACGGGTAATCCACTTTGCGGGTAGTCCCCAACAAACAGAGAAAGTACAAGGAAATTGGCGGGTAATCCACTTTGGGGACGTGGCAGGATGATTCCGCAGGGAAAAACTCCACAGAGAAAATAGCAAATCCACGGGCTGAGATAAACTCGGAGCGAATACACAGGGAGGGAAGAGTGACCACTTCAACGAGGAGGTTACGGCACGAACTGGCAATGAGCTCCGGGAGAGCAGCAAACTTAAGCCCAGCCCTGACGAGCTGATTGGCTGCAGGCGCGGGATGGGCGAGCCGTAACAAAAGCAGCTTTTACAGTTCCAGAAAATTTGGAAATTGTCAATAAAACGGATTTTATGGGCAGAGCAAGCTGTTGCTAACCATGTGTTAAGGCTAAGGAGTCTACTAAAATTTTCAATTCCTCTGTTTAATGTTGGTATAGGGCCCGATATTGTTGCGTGATGCTGGCGTTTTCCCAACACTTCTAGTAAGAGAGTGAAATCTCACTTTAGAAATTCTGACCCCTGCTTCATGTGGAGGATGTCATCCGACCCAGTGTGAATGATGACTTTCTTAGTGCTTGGTTGGTTAGCAACGATAGCCAGAATCATCTCAGCTAACTGACTAACAGACGTTATCCGGAATAAAGTAATTGTCTCTCTGTGATGTCCGGATGTCTGTGGTTATTGAGTACCCAATAAGAATGGTGTTTGTGTCCTCAGGGCTGCTAGTATGCTGCGTAGTCCGTCTTGAATCATCCGGTCTAAGTGACCTAGGAGTAGCAATCTGGGGGGTAGCCTTAGCCCAAGCATTAGAGTTAGCATTAGCAGTCACCCTGAGGCTAGTGGAGTTATCCCTGCACCCTGTCAGCCTGGGAGCAGCCGGTCCAGCTGGAGTTAGCTTCTGGAAATTCACTGAAGAAAGTTGTACCACTATGTTTGGCAAGAGCACTGACGGAGCCAGATTGTTTTAGTGGCTCATACGTGTTCTCCAGTGGCAGTTCAAGTGGTGGTGGTGGGGGTGGGGGGGGGTTAGCAGTGGTGGTCCCCTGCTTCTGCAGTTTCTCCGATTCCCTTTCTGGTGCACCTCGGTTCATAAATACTGCGGAATCATCGCTATCCAGAAAGATGATACAAAGTTAACTCACGGCAAAGCAGCCACCCTTTTCACAATCCTGCGACCTGCGACCGCCACTGTTTGACTTGTCTTCTTCTTTACCTTGACAAATTGTCAAGAGTACAAAACCATTATCAACACGCAGTGACATTTAGCAGTCGCGCAAGAGGCACTGAGTAAAAGCACTGTAGTAATTAGGAGGCTAATTATGTCCCTTTTGTTTACTTAATGATGCCCCCTCCTCCCGCCCCATCACCACACGCGCGCGCGCGCGCACATGCACGCACACACACATATGTGTTGCCTTTGATATTCACACAGTGATCCCTCTGTCAGACACTGGCTGGTCTCATTTTTAATGCAGTAAGCCCCTGGCTGGGGCTTTAGCAATGCGACAGTTTTGGTGTCAGGCTGCCTCTCTGACAGCCACATTGTCAGCCAATGAACAGCGACACGTCATAACAACTTGGGATACTGCGGCGCACAACACGGCGCTTTCTCCCGATTGAACAGAAAACGGATAAAATTCCAGATGAGTTTTAGGTTACAACAGAAATGGACACAGCTGGGCAGGACCAAGAATAGACCTGAAAGAAATGGAAAGAACACAATAGCATGGCGTAGTGCACAAAGGGTGCCTGCCCCCCCCCAACAAAACAACCAAAGGACATGCAGTGTTCACTCATTATATAAAGAGGTGCAGCGATCATAGAAATCCTACTTTACACAAACACCTACACCATCACTCCAACTACCCTGCCTGGAGGACGCACTGTCTGAAAAATCTCCTCACGTAGCAGGTCTGTACTGTACATGCACTGCTACGGAAAGCTGCCAAGGCCATCAGCGTCACATTCCCTGTCTTAGAAATCCTGTGTGACACAGCTTTCTCGTTGCTGTTTTTTTTTTTTTTTTTTTTGCTTGACAAGAGAGCATTTCTTCTGACAGCATCTCACGATTTAAAATTTACAGTTTCCTTTAGCAGACGAGTCTATCCAAAGCGACGTACATCTGAGGTTCCTGATGCGTGTTCAAGTCAAATAATCACATGTGTATGGTATGAATTAGGATGTGTCTTCCAAGTTTTTCCTCTTGAGTGACTGTCACAGGTTTGCCATCATCTCTGTTGCATGGTTAATACTGTGCTCGTTTT